>NW_024704938.1:0-53185 GCF_018977255.1 Callorhinchus milii
ATAAACCTATGTGTCCTGACTTTTGGGTCATCCTGTAGACTGCCCGCCCATCCAAGCATTACACTGGTCAACACACTTTTTTCTGGCATAAGGTATTCCAACGGTCTTAAGGTAATTTTGGGGTGCTGATTCCAAATCTGGCATCAGTTTTTTGTCTATCACATCATGTTTTTGAGATATCAAATATTGCATTTTAAATACAAACTGCAGAAGAAAAATATTAAATAAATGTGGATATCTACATAAAATTATATTATAAACACACTATCCTAAAAATACAGCACCATATTTTAACACTAAAGCAGTCACTGACTCGCAACAACTTGCAATCATAAGTGACAGAGTTAATTTCGGGTAAAATCAATGAAAATGGGGTATGCCGATAGCATAAAATGAGATGTGATAGAGCAAATCTGAGATCAGATTTGGAATCAGCACCCTGAAATTAGTCTAAAACAGCTGCAAAAGTCCAGGCCAGAAAAACATGTTTTTTTTGTTGTTGACCAGTGTAATCAACGTTCAGTCAAGCTTAGCTTCTGAGATCTAAAAAAAGCAGATGCATTCTGGGTAACTTTATCATAGGCAATTGGTACCAAGCTAATTACGGAATACCATCCAGCATATATATTGTTTTCAGTATGCTAATTTGAGTCATCAACAGGAGATTTCAGCATGCAGGTCATCACGTAATGATGCGTGAAGAAAACATTGTAAGAAAAAAGCGAACAACGCCGTTAAAGATAAAGAAGATTTGGAATATCGCACACTTTAAACAGTCAGCACACAATCGAATGTTAGCAAACATGCATGAGAAACGGAACCCTCTGTGTCCAAACAATTACACCACCCAATCAAATTGCTCCAGGCAGCTTCCGACAGGCAAGGGGCACACAAATGACTCAGTCAGCAAGATTCACATTAACTACACAGTCTATTGAGCCGAGACAGTGGGCAGCGGGGGCCCATGTGACCAGCACCCATGGGGCCACAGTCATTTTTCATTTATAAAACTCTAGCTGTTGGATATGAATATTGCATTTTTAAATCAATGTATGCATTACTGTAAAACAATGTAATTAATCCAATACAGTCCATTCATAATGAAGTATTATATTAATCTAGGGATTATTTTTCCATTGAAATAATTTAAATAATCCTTCAGTATAGGTCTTGGGGGAGAATGTTTCAAAAGCCAACAACAATAGGCATACCCAACTAATGCATAATGTCTGCACTCCTGTATATTTAATGACATATCAATGGCACACTGACATTTATTTAGAATTGAAAAGTTAAACTGTGTGTACATATTTTATTTGTATCATTATCAGAGGCACTTAGTTCACAAAATTTCACCAATGTATTCCCATGCTCTCTAACAAACCAAGAGTTTTTGTAAAATACCCCAAATCAATGTCTGCTCAGTGGGAGGTCACTCCTTTCCCTTTGGTGCCTTATTGTCTAGAACTCACTCCCTCTGCATATCAACACTGCAGGCTTCCTTCCACGTTTGTGTTGAAGCTTGAGACTTTGCAATTCTCATCCGCCTTTTCTCGCTCTTGTAAAACATAATTTCCCCCCAAAACCTCCCATACACTTATAAAATAATTCGCAGCCCTTTGTCAATCTTACTGCTAAATGCAGGTCTCCCCACACTGTGTCAGTCATTGGGTAATTCGACATTGGTAAGTGTGGGTGAAAGGAAGAGGGGGCTAAGGCCGAATCAGATATCAATCACCGCTAACGTTAGCCAAGGACGGGAATCTAACTCGGGTCCCAGTGTCCATAAGCGCAGCGATCAATGCAGATTAATTTCCACACGCTGCACTTGGGGAGAGGGGAGGGGGGGAAGTGGGCCGCATGGCGAGAGGGACTTGCCGTTGTGCTCGAGGACGATGGCGAGGTAGGAGGATGGGTATGCGTGGCTGCTGGCGTGGAGCAGCACAGCGGGAGCATGCACCGTGCTGAAGCTGAAGATCGCCCTCTCCTCATCCAGGTCATCCCTGCCGAGACTGGATGCTACCGCCGCCATTGTCCCTTCCTCCTCCTCTGCTTGATCGTCCTCGTCCTCTTCTACGCTCTGCTCCCGCGACGACTCCGAGTCCAGGGAGAACTGCACCACTGTGCCTGCCTCGAAGTAGGCACCCACCTCTGCGGGGAAATGTGACAGCCACCAGTGCAGTGTGTGGTACAGCCGCAAAGCAAAGTCAAATATCCATGGTATATCAAGCGGTATCCCAGCCTGGCATAGGTATCCTCCTAGATCCGTTTAAATGAGTACGACTTTATGTGGCAAAGATTACCTGGTTGGTCAGGTGTAATGCTAACCACAACATACAATGCATATACACAGTATACAGAACATTGTATGTACACAGTGCTGTCAATAATAAAGGTTTTTGGTGTTTGAAGGCGTAAACGTGTGTCGTTAAACCCGCCACCACCCGACACAGCGAATTAGTAAGGTTTGTCACGTAAACAAACGTGTCAATTAGTACTACAGCACACCAATGTGTTGGAGAGTAAACCCACAGCATTTACAATTCGAGTAAGACATTTCGCTGGTGATTACAACCAGCTTCATCAGGCGATAGCTAGAATTGTGAAGAAGTCCTCCTGTTTCGGTCTTAAATAGAAGGTGTAATGGTGATGTGTTCACTGTGTGCCTATTAGGTGCAAAGACCAGAGGGGGGGCTAATGTAGTCATAAATGTTGTTGGTTTATTCTCCAACACACCAGTGTGCTGAAATAGCAACAAATTGGCACGTCTTGTTCACGTGACAATCTTACTAATTGGCTGTGTCAGGTGATGGCAAGTTTAATGACACTATATTTACGCGATCTAACCCCCCAAAAAACATTTATTATAGACAATATTGGTTGTGAAAGCCGACGTGTTAAATACACAATGCTGTGTTCAAACAACATTTCTATTTTGTAGATTGTAGCCTAATAGAGAAGGACACTGTTATTATCATAAAAATAATGGACGTATAAACTTCGGTTTGCAAGCAAATCAGCCAGCTAATAGAAACAGCCTACTTGTCCACTGCTAGAGCCTGCCACATTGATCTGAAAAAAAATTGTCCCTTGAAAACATTCTCATGCAGATGTTGCAATTCTCTTCACAATGGGAATTTTAACAACTGAAAGCGCTGTGGTGCTTTGTGCAAGCAATCACAGCGGGCCGCTATTAGTCAGTTTACCAAGGCTAGATTGCAATAGGCCCTGGAGAATGGCTGGCTGCCATTATCAAGGCCGTTACCCAAGCTACTGCTCCCCGCTTTGTCACTGCTGATTTTTCACTCGAACAAACATCAATTCCAATATACGCCACTCACACATGTCACTAAACTGAAGCACTTTGAAAAGAACATATATCGTGGTGCTTGCTGAATTAAATAATTTGATGATTTGCTGTTTTGAACGTTTTAATTAGTTGCATTTAATATATTAATTACGTATTTAAAATGCAAAAAAAATATTGCAAACAACAACGTTTCCTCTTTTGTTCTTAGATATATGATTAGCTGTTCGTTTTTTTACTCTCAAAATGAAACTCAGTAATACGTGGAGACTCTATGACTCTTTGTTGTGCAATCCCGTAAAAAAGCATTGACATCGTTTGATTAAGGCACACTGTGAGTGCATCTGACCGATTGAGTCATCCGCAGTCGGATTTGGGGGCAGACAAGACCTGGGCATTGGATCTGATACAGGCACGTGGAGAAGACTGCTAAGCGAGCACCTGCTGAGATCCACGGACTTTCATTTTTTTTCTTTTCTACCACCCGACAAACCAGAGCACTAATTGGAGCGCGACACAAGCAGTGCAATCACCTCGAAAAACTTCTGCGCCAGAGTTAATCCGTGGAAATTCACTTATTTCATCATGCCCTGATTTAAATGTCTCTGCTGCTGCACAGCAGCGTGCTTCCATTTGATTTTCAAATCTGCAAATTCATTTTTCTCGATTGCAGTAACGTATTTCATGCATTTTAAAATTGCTCTTATGCGCAATAACAAAAATATATAATTTGTCTCTATTAGAATGTCAACTTTCACTTGTTTTTATAATTGCCTGAGATATTAAACATGCCGTATTGTGTTATTCCGTTGGAACAATACAATACCAGTTTGTCCACACATTTATAGAACAGGATAGAAAACTGCACGTTTTATTCCAGTTTATTCAACAGTGTTCGAACTATGCTAAGCTGCTGCAATTGCAACAGCTTACAATGGTTACACAGGAAATAATAAAAACCTCATTTGCCAGTAAAAATATGATAATTGTTTTTTTACCCTTCTATCTGGCAACAAAACTGACACCTTTTGACAAGGAGTCATGTTTGCATAGACCGCAATACCTGCAGTCATAATACAAACAAAAAACATAACTCTGATAATGTGCACTGTCCTTGAAAACCAATTATCAGGAAATAATAAATTACACGGTCAGATGTCAAGATGTACACACAACACATTTACACCCACAATAGGGAACAGGCACGTTACTCGTGCCTGTGATTCTTGATACTGTGTTACTCACCAACTCTGGACTCATTCTACGATCAATACAATCGTCACAACATCGATACATTTGTCTGAGCATTCCCAAAGCTCTTCAAACAATCCGGATTTTCTTTTGCTGCTGCTGCTGCTGCTATTGCATTCTTTAGCTGGATTGCCTTTGTAATACCATGCTGGACATTAAGGAAGACTCTAAGGGCTATGGGAAAACGTTAAATTGCATGAAAAAAAGGAAAATGACTTTTATTGTTTTATCTCTCTCAACGCATCACTCACAACGGCTCAATTTGATCAAATTGTCAATCTGTTTGCGAGCCGCGAAGTGACGGGGAGCGGCGAGGTCGGAAAAACCACCAACGATGCCTCTGTTGTAGCTTCTCTCCGCGTCCATTTGCACGTCTGGCGGCACCACCGCCAAGTTTATCCACCATGGCAGCCATGCACCTCACGTTCACCGCGCTTACAGGCAGCACACGTAGGGCTACAGCGGCCGCGCGAGCACCTCCATCCATCAAGTAAGGGAGGGTCATAGCGCCTCTCACCCATATGACTACAGACATAAATAAACATGTGTGAATACGTTCTGCACAAATCAAGCGCATGCATGTGCACACGCGTGGTGATTCGCATGTGGCGATTCGCACGTGGCGATTCGCGAACACTCCGCGATTTGGGGTCACGATTGGATTCTTCTTTTACCAGTGCAATGCAATTGGAATCTTGAGCGGTCGCGGGGGGGGGTTGTGTCGCCACAATTGTATACAACTTATAAAAAACGCAGGAATCGAAAATAAAATATTATCACACGTACGTACAATTGCATGGATGTATTGCGAGCGTACACATTGATTTAAATTGATGCAGTGAACGAACCAAACAATTATAGACGACACATCTGATGTGGCTGGGTGACACAAGTGGCGAATACCATGTCTGGGTTTGGTTTTTGGTGAAAACTAAATTGTTAATGTTGGCCTTTTAGACATTAATAATACGCCAAATTGATTGTCTGAGCCTGAGGATCACACACACAAAATAATATTTTTCTTCACTTCTTTAAGCATATTTATAGCCGAGGACTTCTTCACTATATAAGAGGGCATGTGATAAAATGTCATGGCCCGAGTGTAGATGAGAAGCTATTTCTGTGAGAATAGAATACGTTTTGTGAAATCACCTTGTAGAGGCTGTGCTCTAACATGGGGTGACACTCCACTGCCGAATGGAAATATCTTCATCTTATAACACAGCCTCGATAAGCGCAGCATAGAATATATCTGGGAAAAAGTAAAAAAAAATGGGTTTATAACAAACAAAAAAACAAAGATCGTCTCACCTTGCGTGCAGAAAGGCCCGTCGAATGGCGTGTGCGTGCAGTCGCACGTGTATCCGCTGTAGCGCTCCACACAGCGCCCGCCGTTGCGGCACAGCGACCCGTAGCTGCTGCAGTGGCCCGTGCAGCCAGGTTCACTCCGCCAACCGCGCTGCGCGCTCGCTCCTCCAAGCCGAGCGTGGCGCCGTTCATCTGCAGCGCGCGCAGGCAGCCCAGGAAGCCTCTCTTCCCGGACGCAGTGGCACCTGCGCGTGGCACAAGTCTCGCCCGTTAGAGGCGTCGCCTGCGCGTGCCTGTGGCAGGCACGTGCCACGCTTGTTTTTTAGCGCCTGCATCAAACAGCTCTGCTACACTGAGTACCACGAAGCACCGATACGGCAAGTTGGCAGTCGGAGGGGGAGGTGTTACTTTGACACACGCGTGGATGGATTTTGAGTCAATTGTTTGACTGGGAACAGTGCAGCAGTGCAATGCTTGCGTAATGTGAATGTTCTGCCTCTTGGGTGCAGTGATGATGTGTTTACAGCGACTTGTGAAGAAAGAGAAACAAGCAAAACACGACTGAATTAAAAAAAAAATCTCATCACAAGAACATACAATAAAAACATTTTTGTAGTCACTCGGGGAAATAGAATTGCTCGAAAAACCGCAAAATTCTAATACATATTCGTATAAAAAATAAATATATATAAAGATTTCAGTAAATTAATGGCACGAGAAACTTGAATTCGCGCAATACGTTTTTGATTGGGCCTCTTAATAGCCGTGCCATTTGCCGATTGGAAAAAAACCATTTCAGGCCCAATTGCATTTGTTGAACTTTTGCAGATGCACCTCGTGTAGCGTGTTCACCGTAAGAGTGCCTTTACACTGTGAAGTGCCGCTCTGTGGTCACCACCCTCTCTCTTCACCTGGCAATATAACACCTTGCTATCTAAAATGGATTATGCCACTGTAAAGTTCGTGTCTTCATGATTATTTAAAACAAAAGTGTAATACATACTGAAAGCTGTTCAAAACTGTGCGGCAAATCAGAGTATCAGACTATGCCTAATTTAAAACTACACAGCACAAACCTTAATCTTCTGCAAAAACACAACTCTATAAAATCACATGAATCTTTAAAACGGGAATTAAAATATTTTTTAACGGTGATTTTTGCTGTGCAAACAGACACGGCAAGGGAATTCTAGATTGTTTGGGCAGCTGATCCTTGTTTCGAGAGCAGAGGTTGACTGGAACATGAAAAGAGAGCATGGGTTGGTTAATTGTGTGAACCAAGTGCCTCACCGATCAGGGTAAACATTTAACATGTAGAATTAATTGAACATTTAAATATCAATTACAGCACACACAAATACCTGGAACCCTTTTGGTAGTTATGCTGATGCTAAAGTAACCTTATGTTGTAATTACCAAAAACTAATGAACACATGCAGTCATATCAAAGATGAAGAGGCCATCAGGGCCAAGTTATAATTTAATTCCTTTTGCAAAATCCTTCAGATATTGTAAAATTTACACCTAATAATAATAACATTTATACAGCGTCGTTCATGCAAAAACTGCATCTCACAACGCTGCACAAGACAACAGCTAAATAAATATATGTATTGTCCCTCGCAAGAGACATAGCACACCCAAACCAAATGTCAACTCAATTAAAGACCGTAGTCAACAAAAAGGGTTTGAAATGGGACTTAAGAAGTGGAAGGGACTTCATTTGTCGAATATGGAGCGAGAGTGTGTTCCACACTGTGGGAGCTGCAGATGCGAAGGGCACGCCAACCAACTGTCTTACATTTCATTTTAGGCTGAATGAGTAGTTGACCTCACATATCTGCTCTTGCAGTATCCCATCATCTGGAATTAGGTTCGACCTTTGGTCACTGTGACCACGTGGAGCCACCGCAATGGCTGCCTCTACAAATTGTTCTCCCCCACCCTGCAATTGCTCAAGCCATCTTCACGAAAACAGCCGTACAACTCTCAGCCATGGTCTAGTTCTGAACATCCAAGGTAGCTTACATAATCCTGCCAAAAAATATACTTAATTCTGTACATATACTCATTCAGTGGTTATAATATGGCAAAAAACTTACTTAAGGACAAATGCATTCCCGTCTGAATTGTACAATAACAAGGGCCGCCTATGAAAGATTGCTTCTCCAACACTGTTCACTTCAAACGACGGGCGTATGGCCACAGTGTATAACGTGATGTTGGGACCTGTTGTCACGCGTTTCGACGCCATCAAGAGGTGCGCACATGGCATGTGATGTCATCACTTCATCCCAAAAGTGATAACGTTGATTTTGCTTATCGCCAAGTTTTGGACAACCAAGGGCGGCACCCAAAAAAGTAAAATCAGGTATGTAACCTCACGGGGGGTTACATGTATTTGTTGATGCGGGCCCCTTTCCCTCACTGTGCACCTTAGTCCGTGCTCGATAGCTCGCCTAAGTGAGTCCGCCCCTGCAATGTGGACGTCTCTGTCAATCGCCGCACGCACCCACGAAGAGCTGGCTGTTGAGGCGCAGGCGCGTGTGTCCGTCGGGGGGCGAGCGGCGTACCCGCCGGGGCAGCTCGTCCACCTGCAGCGAGGCGCGTTTTACGTTGCGCTCGGCGCAAACCCGGTGCCACTGGTCGTCGTTGAGCGGCCACGGGGACACGGCGATCAGCTCCACGGGGCCATCGCCCACGTCGAAGCGCATGCTCACCTCGAGTGGGCCTGAGAGAGAAACAGAGGGAGGTGGAGACGACGCACACGTTAATACCACAGCCACTCGCACGCGCACACTCGTACGTTCCCCGCATGGGAGCAGTGACTGCCTAGAACGTTATATTTGCCAAGCGGCAGAAATTGGAAGCTTATGCAATTTACCTCACTCAGTTCCTGTTAAAGTCAAGACAATTACGAAAGTCACCCAGCTCACACAAGCCATTTGAAGAGCACTTTAAAATATCTAGAATGTGCCACTCATTTGATCTACCCTTTAAGGGTGATATGTGGAGCCGAGACCAAACCAAGATTTGACCTCACTAAACAAGGCAACGCCTTTCCAAATCTGAATCCGAGGCTGATTTAACTTTTTTAAAGGCAAACAAATCTGCATATTGTTTACGTTTTTTAATTATTGCACTTCTACAATTGAAAGCATGAGTATAGTTTCGTGTGAAAGGATAAATATAACACAGACACCCAGTTGTGTTGTAATTGGCTTGGTGTGTGGCACAGACAGAGGATGGGGGCCAGCATTCCACTTGGTGTGTCTCTTTCCTTCCCCAGGGCTCACAACACCAAGTAGTCTTTTCAGGCCATGCCAACCTTACAGCTGGTTTCACATATTGCACTGGGATCACTTGGGTTTCGCATGCTGTGTGCTATCACCTCTGAGAGCGCAGCTCGAATGCCCAGGGTAGATGAGGCGAAACTAAATGCATATTATCACCACAGTGTATGAAAACATTGGGCTTGGCACTTGATTTTTTCCATCTCAGCATTTGGTTGAAAAAAAGAACTGCTGGCGATAGTTGTGTTTGTGCCATATTCGATCGAGGTCGGGCTGGAGAGTGAAAAGAAAAAAACATCGGGTGAGCTCTGTTGGTGAAAAATGATTTCAAACACAAAACAGGTTACTGAAGCAATGACACTGCTTTTACTCGACCAAAATAAGGCAGAAAATTATGGCGGAAATGTCAGCAGTTGCTTAAAGCTAACTAAAACCAGTGAATGTTAGTCGCAGTCAATGGTCCTCACGACTTGAAAATAACCACGAACATATTTGCTCCCTCACACGAAGAAACTATTTGACACATCATTATACACACGCACTAACAAAAGCACACCCACATACATACTCTCAGCAGCCACGTGAGACGGACCGAATTAGAGATGCAAATATATATTATAAAAACACATTCCTGCGGAGGGAGCTGGTAGGAACGTTGCGTTGCTCGGTCAATGGCCTGCAGGGTCAACGACGGCGTGGTGTATTCCGCAAATATGCCCGACTGTGAGGGCGGGCACAAGCCGGTGTGAGTAGGTTAAACGTTAAGTTTTATAAGGGCACCACGGGGTGACCAGCCCCTCCCCACCCAGCCCCACCCTTCCCACCCCCCACCCAGCCCCACCCCTCCCACCCCTCCAACCCCCACCCTCCCCACCCAGCCCCTCCCCACCCTCCCCACCCAGCCCCTCCCCACCTCCCCTCCCCACCCAGCCCCTCCCTCCCACCCAGCCCTCACCACCCTCCCCTCCCCACCCAGCCCCTCCCTCCCCACCCAGCCCCTCACCACCCTCCCCTCTACACCCAGCCCCACCCCTCCCATTTTTGGATGCACGATGGACGGACACAATAATCACCTGTCGGCTGGTGGAACCAGTGGGTTCCTACCAGTAAAAGTGTAATGGGTTCCGGAGACACTTGTAGAGGTAACTTCTTTATTACGATACAACACTCCAACAGTCCTGATACTCTGTTACAGCCTAGGGACACAGCCTACTCCTAGCGTGCCTGACTCTGGCTACGCTCTGGGGTCCTCCGGCTACAATTACCCTATGGGAGGCTACCTGACCCGACCCAGCCAAGGTGCGGGTCTGGACTCTGGCTTCCTCGGAACTCGCCCTTACAAGGGCGTAGAGCCGGGAGTCCCAGAGTCCCACCACTGGCCCGCACAGCGTCCCGGCCCTTACAAGGACAAGCGGGACGAGGGGGTCCAGGGTCCTAAGCTGGCTGGTCTTGGGTCTTGAGCTGCGACTGGCCCCGATCGGCCAGGGAGCGGCCCTTTTATCCCTCTTGCCCATCGAGGGGTGGGGTTGTGTGGGCTCCCAGATACCCCACAGCCCCCGTTGGTGGCGCCAAGGGGCTTAGCTGTCTGGGTTGTCTGGGATCCTAGAGCCCGGCGCCGAGGGCTTAGCTGCCTAGGATCCTAGAGCCCCCAGCAGCCCCTCCCCTCTTGGGCTCGCACAGTGGCCCCTCCCCTGGGGGTCCGAGGTACCTGCAGATGGGCCCTGTCCACCACTGCCGGTAAGTGTGGCCCACCTATGGCACTACATATGTATCACACACGCAGCATATGCAGAATAATATATACAATGGTCCCACTTTCATCTTTTCTACAGTGTAGGGAAGAGTACAAAGGCATGTAATAACCCACATCACAAACATAATTTTCTATCTGTGCCAATTGAAGGTAAAAGTGGTTGTATTTAATGAAAATAGTTTTGAACATAAAGTGCACCACTGATTCTCATACAAAGGTGAATGACACGTTGTTTGCACCTGCAGTGTTCAAAACCAAACTGCATCTGCATGAGCCTGTGTACAATGTATATTTTGACTCCCCCATCCCGACCACTCCTCCCATCAAGCCCATGATGAGGTAGGTGGTACTGGGAAGCAAGGCAGCTGCCGTCAACGGTGAGAAAACTGGACTTGCAACCCAGAGGTCGTCAGTTCAATGTCATCTTGCGGAGTGACAGTTGAAACTATGGGTAAATTTCTTAAATCACCTTTCACATTTTTTACTCGGTAGTACGATGGTCCCCTTTGCACAGCCCTGAGAAAAAAATCCGTGGCTAATGAGGTTGTGTGGTGCCACAACGACGGGGCCGCTCTGCCGAACCAGGGAGCCGCCCGGCTTCCCCCACCGCACTGCCCCCCATCACCCGCCCCACATAAGCACACACCCGCACGCATTCCCCCCCCCCCCCATAGAGCTGGAAGGGAAGGTTACCTGATCGACCGGTTTTTATCCGAGAGACCCTTATCGGGATTAATTCTCACGGTTTCCGGCGATCAGGGAATTGGATGACCTCCCCGTGCTACGTGGCACCGCGGCGCTGCGGCCGGCCTTAATATGGTGTGGTCGCGGCGTGGGGCATTCGGCCACCGCGGTTGAGGCGCATTTCCCCCCACACACACCCCCACGAGTCGACGGGGCAAGCAGGGGAGGCACGGGACAGCATGAATAGCGGGGTCACAGGGGCTGTTGCGCATAGTCATGGAGGGTTGGGATAATTGCGCTTGAGCGCGCAGGCCCCATTGTTAGGAAGGGTAAGGGAGTAATTAGGATGTACGCCGCCAACGCAGCACACTGATTAGCATATCAACAGCGCCTGGGGACCGCCGTGCGCGGGCTTGGGGTGCACGAGCCCATTGTTCAGCGCAGCATCCCCTTTGGAGGTAGGGAGGATAAATAGAGGAGCGGAGAGGGGAAATCGCCCCTTCTCTCCAGGCCAGCGGACCAGCAGGAGTTCCAGCCAGCGACCCGGACGTCCGTGCGACGCATCGAGGTACGCTGTTAGCGCAGAGAGCAGCGAACCTCCGCGGGCACCAAACAGTGAGTGGGGAGGTGAAGTAGGGTATCGTAAGCCGATAAATAGGGAATAGGTACAGGTTTAGTGGAATAGGCCAGCCTCGTCGACTCACTGATTCCACATCAATTCGCAGGTGGCATATAATAAATCATTAATAGCGAAGCGTGGTCTCGCGTGATCTTGTCGTGCAGTGTGAGCGTGTGGGTGCGCTGTGTGCACAGTGGTTCGCCACGTGAGTGAGCGCTGCGCGGAGCTGAGCGCGCGGGTTGCGCGTGGGTACGCAGTGATTCTGTGGTGCTGCGGCTCGCCTCGGGGGAGCGCTGCGCAGAGCGGTGCGAGAGTGGGTGTCGCGTGTGTTCACTCCGTGTGTGATACAGGTGCGCGAGTATAACGTGAGTTGAGTTGGAGTGCGCGGAGCGGCGTGTGTGTGGGCGTGCGTGCGTAATCGGCGTCCCCCAGGTGCGCGCTCATAACGTGAGCGGCCAGCAGGCGGCGAGCGCTGCGCAGAGCGGCGCAAGAGTGGGTATCGCGTGTGGAGCTGTATGCGTGTGTGCGCGCACGTTCACTACGTGTATAATACGGATGCGCATTGGGAACGTGCCGCACAGGGCTATACTGCGAGCACGGCGTTTGATCGACGATGATGTGCGCACGTATGCTCGCAGCGTGGGAGCGCGGCGCGAGGCTGTAACCGTAGGGGCGTCGCGTTCGAATGCCGGCGAAACCGTAGCGGGTAATAGGGAGGTGGGGTAACGTAAACGAATAGGGGATGCAGGCGGGAGGGACCCCGGGGGCCGACGGCCCCCACAAATTGGTGTCAGAAGCGGTACGGACCCCCGCGTTACCTCACGCTAAAATAAGACTAATATTTACCGGCCGGGGGGCCCCTTCGTGGAAGGCATTCGCCCGCAATCTCTTAGGGGCCAAGGAAATTAATGGATGGACGGACGCGCAGGCAGTACGTCAACTTAATATGAATCTTGATGGGCGGGCAGCCGATTTTGTAGAAGCGTTACCCGCGAGCGCACAGACACAGCTAGAGGAGCTGATGCGCCGACTCGATCAGCGTTTTGGCACGCGTGACGAGGAGGAAGCAAAATCGGCCTTAGAGGCGCGCCGTCGCCAACCTGGCGAAGATCTACGTGATTACGCCGAGGATGTGCGCGAGTTAACAAAGATCGCACGCCCGGGGTACGCAACTGATGTTATTGAGGAACTGGCCGCCGAGAAAATCCAGCGGTACCTGTCTCGCACGGCGTGGTGGCAGCCAGACATGAGCTGCCCACGTCTTCCCTTTAACACCCTTGTCGAGCGCGCACGTAAGTGTGAAAGAATTCACAGCGAACGCGCGCAGCTCCGGGGGCTGGGACGAGAGCGCGCCATTGCGAGCCTGCTCTCGGAAGACGAGGAGGAGGAACAGGAGCTCGCGAGGACGGTAAGGGGCCGGGAAAGAGAGCCTACAGTGTCCCGCGAGACGACCCCGGGGTGGGTAGCCGGGTTACAGGCCGGTATGGGAGATATGATAACCCAAGTAGGTGAAAGGGTAACCCAGGTACGCGAGGAAGCAAATAAAAATATGACCCAACTGCAATCCTCCGTTGAGACCATCCGATCCGAGATGGGGGAACTAGACTCCACGGTAGGAGGGCTAACTGGAAGGATAGCGCGACTAGAAGCAGAGTATGAGCAGCAGCGCACTGGGGGAGGAGGGAGTGGGCAGAGAGCCCATTACGGAGCCGCCACCCCTCCCCGGGCATGTTATATGTGCGATCGCCGAGGGCATCTAGTGAGGGACTGTCCTCAGGTCGCCCGAGCTAGACAAGAGCTAAGGTCAAACACTAAGGCCCCCTAGAGAGGGGACCACCGGGGGGCGAAATCGACGTAGCCCCGACACAAACAAGCTGTGAGAATAATGGCGAGCGAGTGATCTCCACACAGGTTCCAGCAACAACGCCCACAGAAACGGTGACTCCTGGCGACTGGCTGCGGGAGCTGGTGGCGGGGATCACGGGGGCCACGTCGCTGGTGGAAGGGGAGGTAAACGGAGTGCGTACCCGAATCCTGCTGGACACGGGGGCGGTGGCCTCGCTCGTGAGCGCAGCGCACTGCAGCGCGATCGGGGTCGACGTGCGTCACCTGCAGGCACCGGACCGCGCGCTGCACACGGCGAGCGGAGCCGGAATGGGGCTGCTGGGGAGAGCCACCCTAGAGGTCCGCATAGGCAGCCAGGTGTGCACGCAGGAGTTCTACGTGTCGAGTGCGTTGTGTCACGAGTGTATCGCAGGCACCGACCTCCTAGAACGGTTGGGACTCAACGTGCAACCCCGCCAGCGATGCGCCACCATGGAGAGCAACGGCGAGCGGATACCGTTCCTGGGACGAGAACCAACGCGCCGCCGCTTTGCACCTGTGGCCGCTATCCTGGCGACGGCAGTCACCATCGGCCCGCTCACCGAGATGCTGGTGCCGGTGGCAACATCCCCCACCGACCCCGCGCTCCGACCATCAGGGGAGGTAATGCTAACTCCTCACCCGGAGTTGGCAAAACGGTATGGGGTTGTGGGATCCGCCACGTTGGTAAACGCAGATGGGGACCGATTGTTTATGCGGATGTTTAACCCCCACAATACCCCAGCGATACTGCGACGGCGCACCCCGATAGCCACAGTACACCCCCTGCACGCACGCCACTCTAACGACTCGGTGTTCGCACTCTGGGCTGAGGACCCCGGTCGTCCTGAGGGTGAGCAGGACCTGGCCTGGCGAGTCGGCCCGACTCCCCGAGCCGAGGTCGTTCCCCTGCTCGACGCGTTACATGTACCATGGGCGGATTTACCTAAGGGAGAGGCCGATCGGCTGCGCGAGTTACTGCGGGAGTATGCCGACGTATTCAGTGAACACGACTCGGACGTGGGTCGGACCGATCTTGTTAAGCACCAAATTGACACCGGTGCAGCCCGACCCATCAAACTCCCTGCGTACCGAGTGGGCGCACCCGAACGCGCCCAAATCAAAGAGGCAGTTGGGGACATGCTTCGCGATAACATAATTCAGCCCTCGGCGAGCCCCTGGTCAGCCCCGGTGGTACTAGTAACGAAAAAGGATGGGTCAACCCGGTTCTGCGTCGATTACCGTAAACTAAATGCAGTCACGCTCGGCGATGCCTTCCCCATACCCCGCATCGACGACACCTTCGACAGTCTCGCAGGAGCGCGGTATTTTTCCACCCTCGATCTGGCGTCCGGTTACTGGCAGGTGGAGATGACGGAGGAGGATCGGCCAAAAACAGCATTCACCACCCCGATGGGCCTGTTTGAGTTTCGAGTGTTGCCGTTCGGACTCACTAACGCGCCCGCGACGTTCCAGCGGTTGATGGAGTTGGTGATGCGGGGCTTGCAGTGGGAACAGTGCCTGATTTACTTGGACGATGTGATAGTGTTCAGTAGATCTTTGTCTGAGCATTGGTCCAGGCTTCGAGAGGTGTTCCAGCGACTGCGAGCGGCTCATCTCAAGCTCAAGCCACGTAAGTGTTACATCGCACAACGCGAGGTGGGGTACCTCGGGCATCGCGTCAGCGAGGCAGGCGTGCGCACCGATCCGGAGAAGGTACGCGCCGTAGTGGAGTGGCCACGGCCAAGGAATCTGACGGAGATCAGATCATTTTTGGGGCTCGCCACCTATTATCGTCGATTTGTAAAGGGATTCAGCGAGATTGCACGCCCCCTCACCCAACTCACCTCCCCTAAGCACCCCTATCAGTGGACGGGGGCCTGCCAGACGGCCTTCACCACTCTCAAAGACCACCTCACCCACGCCCCCACCCTCGCTTTCCCCGATTTTACCACCGATTTTATTTTGGACACCGACGCCTGCAGCAGCGGGCTGGGCGCGGTGTTGTCACAGGTACAGGATGGGACGGAACGAGTCATCGCGTACGCCAGCCGGACCTTGAGTGGGGCCGAGCTGAACTATTGCGTGACCCGCCAAGAGTTGTACGCCGTGATTTTCGCATGCAAACAGTTCCGGCCGTATTTGTACGGCAGGAGATGTCGCGTACGCACTGACCATTATGCTCTGCAGTTTCTTCTTACATTCAAGGAGCCGCGGGGGCAGATGGCCCGGTGGTTGGCGCAGTTGCAGGAGTACAACCTGCAAATCGAGTATCGGGCTGGCCGGACGCATGCAAACGCGGACGCCTTGTCGAGGCGACCCACGGTGTACGCCGAGACGAGGGCGGAGGAGGCCTGCCCGTGTTTCACGGGGGGACGCTGCCGGCAGGCAACGGACCCCCGAGAGGCCGCGGCCACTGACCCCCCCCAGCGAGAGAGAGTGCAGTGTGCGCCACAGAAACCCTCACAGGTGGCACTGAGGATCCCGTCGACCGCCCGGCAAGCGCGGGACCCGCGGCTCGGGACCCGATCGGACGGATCCAGGAGGACGTCGGCTGCGCCTTCCCGGGCCTAAACGACGAGCAGCTGAGACAGACCCAGCAGCGAGATCCGGATCTGGCGGCAGTGGAGGCGGCACTGCGGGAGGAAAAGAGCGCCCTACCAGGACCCTGGAGCGGTTTGTATGCCCGGTTGTGTGTGCGGAACGGAGTGGTACGGGAGTTAACCGAGGCCGGCCAGCCGGGGTGCATCTGTGTTCCTGCCCAGGTGCGACCCCAGCTGCTACGGCTGGTGCATGACCACCCACTCGGGGGCCACGATGGGGAACGGCGCACCCGAGAGACCCTGCGTCGCCAGTATCTCTGGCCCAAATTGGCACAAGATGTGGCCGCCTGGGTGCAGGGCTGCCGGGCCTGTCAGCAGTGTGGGCAAAAGCCGGCGAGGTACCAGGTACCCCTGAGGCCGTTCCGAGTCAGTCGGACGAATCAGTTGGTCGGAATCGACCTGCAGGGGCCCTTTCCACGATCCCACCGGGGCAACCGATATATTCTCGTAGCGGTGGAATACTTCACCCGCTACCCCGTGGCGGTGGCTATCCCGGATAAAACAGCCCTTGTAGTGGCCCGGGCCTTCGTGGAAAACTACGTACTTAAGTGCGGGATCCCCGAACGAGTCATTACCGACCAGGGTAGTGAATTCGAGGCCGAACTATTTCAGGCGCTGTGCCGAGAGTTCGGGATCCAGAAGGACCGAACCACGGCGTATCACCCCCAGGCGAACGGGATGGTAGAGAGGATGAACCAGACTCTGGCCGGGAAGCTTAAACGCATGGCGGCCGCGAATCAACAGGACTGGGACGAACACCTTCCCTATGCCCTGTTCGCCTACACCACCGCCGTTCACACCTCTACAGGACAGACCCCGTTCCTAATGATGTTTGGTCGCGAGTCTCGCCTGCCCGCAGATCTGCTGTTCGGTGTTCCTCCGCCGCAACGGGAGGAAGGGAGCCACCCCGTGGAGCACTTGCTGGAGACCCTGCGAGGGGCCAGGGGCCGAGCCTGCCCGCACGGAGAGGCCGCGCACCAGCGGCAAGAGCAGGGCGCCCGACCCCGTATGGAGCCCCCCTTCTACACTGCGGGCTCCGAGGTGTGGCTGTACACTCCCCGCGTCGGTGCCGGACAGGTGGGGAAGCTGACCACCTACTGGCGAGGACCCTGGATTGTGAGACGGCAGATCTCACCATGGACGGTGCTGATTCAGGGAGGAGAGAGGGGCCGGGAGATGGTGGTCAACATCCGCCGACTGAAGCCGTGGCGAGCAGCCCCCGAGGGGGGAGCCCCGCCGTCCAAGTACCCCGAAACCCCGGGGTCCCCCCACCCCCCGTGCCCGGGGGCCTCGCGCAGTACATGGGCCCCACGGAGCCCCGGGCTCCGAGGGGCCCCGGGCGGGGCCGGGGGCGACGAGGACGGCGACCCTTAAACCCCACCGCCTCTGAGTTTGTTCCCCAGCCCGCAGGTGCCAGAGGCCGAGGGGAGCCGTTGGAATGGAGGAGGAGACCACCGCCGGAGCCCCAGGAGACGGAGCCGCCACCCCCGAGGCCAGCCACAAGGGCCGGGCGAATCCCGCGGACCCCGCGGCGATACCTCGTGGGGGCAACCCAGGCGAGGTGCTCCAGTCAACCCGGGACGGGGACTGGCACCCCGGGGGGCTATGTGGTGCCACAACGACGGGGCCGCTCTGCCGAGCCAGGGAGCCGCCCGGCTTCCCCCACCGCACTGCCCCCATCACCCGCCCCACATAAGCACACACCCGCACGCATCCCCCCCCCCCCATAGAGCTGGAAGGGAAGGTTACCTGATCGACCGGTTTTTATCCGAGAGACCCTTATCGGGATTAATTCTCACGGTTTCCGGCGATCAGGGAATTGGATGACCTCCCCGTGCTACGTGGCACCGCGGCGCTGCGGCCGGCCTTAATATGGTGTGGTCGCGGCGTGGGGCATTCGGCCACCGCGGTTGAGGCGCATTTCCCCCCACACACACCCCCACGAGTCGACGGGGCAAGCAGGGGAGGCACGGGACAGCATGAATAGCGGGGTCACAGGGGCTGTTGCGCATAGTCATGGAGGGTTGGGATAATTGCGCTTGAGCGCGCAGGCCCCATTGTTAGGAAGGGTAAGGGAGTAATTAGGATTTACGCCGCACGCAGCACACTGATTAGCATATCAACAGCGCCTGGGGACTGCCGTGCGCGGGCTTGGGGTGCACGAGCCCATTGTTCAGCGCAGCATCCCCTTTGGAGGTAGGGAGGATAAATAGAGGAGCGCAGAGGGGAAATCGCTCTCTTCTCTCCAGGCCAGCGACCAGCAGGAGTTCCAGCCAGCGACCCGGACGTCCGTGCGACGCATCGAGGTACGCTGTTAGCGCAGAGAGCAGCGAACCTCCGCGGGCACCAAACAGTGAGTGGGGAGGTGAAGTAGGGTATCGTAAGCCGATAAATAGGGAATAGGTACAGGTTTAGTGGAATAGGCCAGCCTCGTCGACTCACTGATTCAACATCAATTCGCAGGTGGCATATAATAAATCATTAATAGCGAAGCGTGGTCTCGCGTGATCTTGTCGTGCAGTGTGAGCGTGTGGGTGCGCTGTGTGCACAGTGGTTCGCCACGTGAGTGAGCGCTGCGCGGAGCTGAGCGCGCGGGTTGCGCGTGGGTACGCAGTGATTCTGTGGTGCTGCGGCTCGCCTCGGGGGAGCGCTGCGCAGAGCGGTGCGAGAGTGGGTGTCGCGTGTGTTCACTCCGTGTGTGATACAGGTGCGCGAGTATAACGTGAGTTGAGTTGGAGTGCGCGGAGCGGCGTGTGTGTGGGCGTGCGTGCGTAATCGGCGTCCCCCAGGTGCGCGCTCATAACGTGAGCGGCCAGCAGGCGGCGAGCGCTGCGCAGAGCGGCGCAAGAGTGGGTATCGCGTGTGGAGCTGTATGCGTGTGTGCGCGCACGTTCACTACGTGTATAATACGGATGCGCATTGGGAACGTGCCGCACAGGGCTATACTGCGAGCACGGCGTTTGATCGACGATGATGTGCGCACGTATGCTCGCAGCGTGGGAGCGCGGCGCGAGGCTGTAACCGTAGGGGCGTCGCGTTCGAATGCCGGCGAAACCGTAGCGGGTAATAGGGAGGTGGGGTAACGTAAACGAATAGGGGATGCAGGCGGGAGGGACCCCGGGGCAACGGCCCCAACATTTTCTCCCCTTTTGTTTGAGTGCGGTATCTGTGTCAATGGATCACCGCATGTTGCAGTCGAATATGCGGATCAGAACAACTGAAGACGCGTACATGGTGTGCTTCCATTGAGTTGATGTTCAACAATTGCCCCGAAGAATTCGTTAGCAAACATACGACGCTCGTCCAACGGTTCCAACCACATGCCTACGTTAGCCCAAACATCGCATATTTTACTAGGTTGGAACCCTGAGCAATTATGGGAATCCCACATTCCTATGGTTGGGTTCGAAATTCTCAAAAAACAATGCCTAGTGTTGCATGAGCCTGACTATTCCGTTGGTTAGCACTAGTTTAAGCAGCTAGTGGGGAATTGTCTTTAAGCATGAAACATGTTGTGTACAATGAACACAATAAAATATGACGCCCTGCTCTTGCGAAATTCGATGCGTTATTACTACTGCGTTACACTCGGAACTCCACAACACAGATTCAATGCACTGCTGTGCTCATATTTCCAAGTGCTTTGCTCGTAAAGCTTCAAGCTAATGGACACACATCCATGACCAGTGTTTGGTGACATCACATTCTAGTCACTGGTGAGGCTTCGTCTAATATCATAGAGCAGTCGTTGTTAACCTGGGGTGGGTGCACGCATACCCAGGGGGTGAGAGACGCCCTTTCTGGGGGTGCGAGACGTGGCCCGGATTATTTTCTAAGACAAATCATCGAAAGACAAATTAAGCACGGGCCCGTAATGAGAACTACTTTATTTCATTAAACCTATTTGTTTATAAACATTATACATTATACTCTTTGGTTCTTTCACGTAGGTAGAAAAATAATAGATCACGACGTTTCGATCGCAACACAAGCAATCGTCATTAGGTGGGACAACCACGGCAAGAAAAAACTGCTGAAGTAGGCACGAGGTTATATAGTAGTGTATAGTGTAGTGTATAGTGTAGTGTATAATGTAGTGTATAGTGTAGTGTATAGTGTAGTGTATAGAAGGCCTCGGCAGTAGGGGGAGAGAGAGAGGAGGGAGGAGGCAGGGCAGACAGTGACCCCGCAGCAGCACCCGGGTCACTGGAATAGAGTGTGCCACCTGGGTGGCCCACTCTACCCCAGTGTGTAGTGGGTGGCCCACTCTACCCCAGTGTGTAGTGGGTGACCCACTCTACCCCAGTGTGTAGTGGGTGGCCCACTCTGCTCCAGTGTGTAGTGGGTGGCCCACTCTACTCCTGTGTGTAGTGGGTGTCCCACTCTACCCCAGTGTGCAGTGGTGGCCCACTCTACTCCAGTGTGTAGAGGGTGGCCCACTCTACTCCAGTGTGTAGTGGGTGTCCCACTCTACTCCAGTGAGTAGTGGGTGGCCCACTCTACTCCAGTGTGTAGTGGGTGGCCCACTCTACTCCAGTGTGTAGTGGGTGTCTCACTCTACTCCAGTGAGTAGTGGGTGGCCCACTCTACTCCAGTGTGTAGTGGGTGGCCCACTCTACTCCAGTGTGTAGTGGGTGGCCCACTCTACTCCAGTGTGTAGTGGGTGTCCCACTCTACTCCAGTGTGTAGTGGGTGGCCCACTCTGCTCCAGTGTGTAGTGGGTGGCCCACTCTACTCCAGTGTGTAGTGGGTGTCTCACTCTACTCCAGTGTGTAGTGGGTGGCCCACTCTACTCCAGTGTGTAGTGGGTGTCCCACTCTACCCCAGTGTGCAGTGGGTGGCCCACTCTACTCCAGTGTGTAGTGGGTGGCCCACTCTACTCCAGTGTGTAGTGGGTGGCCCACTCTACTCCAGTGTGTAGTGGGTGTCTCACTCTATCCCAGTGTGTAGTGGGTGTCCCACTCTACCCCAGTGTGTAGTGGGTGTCCCACTCTACCCCAGTGTGTAGTGGGTGGCCCACTCTACTCCAGTGTGTAGTGGGTGTCCCACTCTACCCCAATGTGTAGTGAGTGGCACACTCTACCCCAGTGTGTAGTGGGTGGCCCACTCTACTCCAGTGTGTAGTGGGTGACCCACTCTACTCCAGTGTGTAGTGGGTGTCCCACTCTACCCCATGTGTAGTGAGTGGCACACTCTACCCCAGTGTGTAGTGGGTGGCCCACTCTACTCCAGTGTGTAGTGGGTGACCCACTCTACTCCAGTGTGTAGTGGGTGTCCCACTCTACTCCAGTGTGTAGTGGGTAGCCCACTCTACTCCAGTGTGTAGTGGGTGTCCCACTCTACCCCAGTGTGTAGTGGGTGGCCCACTCTACCCCAATGTGTAGTGGGTGTCCCACTCTACTCCAGTGTGTAGTGGGTGTCCCACTCTACCCCAGTGTGTAGTGGGTGGCCCACTCTACTCCAGTGTGTAGTGGGTGTCTCACTCTACCCCAATGTGTAGTGGGTGTCCCACTCTACTCCAGTGTGTAGTGGGTGTCCCACTCTACCCCAGTGTGTAGTGGGTGGCCCACTCTACTCCAGTGTGTAGTGGGTGTCCCACTCTACCCCAGTGTGTAGTGGGTGTCCCACTCTACCCAGTGTGTAGTGGGTGGCCCACTCTACTCCAGTGTGTAGTGGGTGTCCCACTCTACCCCAATGTGTAGTGAGTGGCACACTCTACCCCAGTGTGTAGTGGGTGGCCCACTCTACTCCAGTGTGTAGTGGGTGACCCACTCTACTCCAGTGTGTAGTGGGTGTCCCACTCTACCCCAATGTGTAGTGAGTGGCACACTCTACCCCAGTGTGTAGTGGGTGGCCCACTCTACTCCAGTGTGTAGTGGGTGACCCACTCTACTCCAGTGTGTAGTGGGTGTCCCACTCTACTCCAGTGTGTAGTGGGTAGCCCACTCTACTCCAGTGTGTAGTGGGTGTCCCACTCTACCCCAGTGTGTAGTGGGTGGCCCACTCTACCCCAATGTGTAGTGGGTGTCCCACTCTACTCCAGTGTGTAGTGGGTGTCCCACTCTACCCCAGTGTGTAGTGGGTGGCCCACTCTACTCCAGTGTGTAGTGGGTGTCCCACTCTACTCCAGTGTGTAGTGGGTGGCCCACTCTACCCCAATGTGTAGTGAGTGGCACACTCTACCCCAGTGTGTAGTGGGTGGCCCACTCTACTCCAGTGTGTAGTGGGTGACCCACTCTACCCCAGTGTGGAGTGGGTGTCCCACTCTACTTCAGTGTGTAGTGGGTGTCCCACTCTACCCCAGTGTGTAGTGGGTGGCCCACTCTACGCCAGTGTGTAGTGGGTGGCCCACTCTACTCAGTGTGTAGTGGGTGGCCCACTCTACTCCAGTGACCCGGGGCTGCTATGGGGTCCACTTTCTGCCCCGCCTCCTTCCCCCCCCCTTCTCTCTCCCCCCTACTACCGAGGCCTACTATACACTACTATACACTACACTATACACTACTATACACTACACTACTATACACTACACTCTACACTACTATATAACCTCGTGCCACGGCAGATCTCCCGTCTACTTCAACAGATTTTTCTTGCTGTGGTTGTCCCACCTGATGACGAGTGCTTGTGTTACGATCGAATCGTCGCGATCTATAATTTTCCCACCTTCGTGACTTTACCGAAAGAACCAGAGTTTGGATCCCTGCAGTCACGAAAGCTTCCAATCAAGAGTGTACATTATGTATTACGATTGAGAAGCAAATGGGTGGCAAGGCTGCAGCAAAGGTTAAGAACACTTCCATAGATATGGTGTCCGATACGTGCTTTGAGAACCACATGATCATCTCGGATGCAGAGAATGAGCATTACACCCTGGGAATTGTCCGACTAAATTACTCAGCACCGTCTCCAGCGTGTGGCGTGGGACAAAACCAAAAATGCTTAAACACTCCCGCGATGTTCCAGTTATCTTGAGAGAACATACAGCGCATGCATGCATTGTGCGCCTGCGGTGCAGTGTTTGTCGAACACTCCGATTATTCTGTCCACGGGTGCACTTTGGCTTCATTCGAACTCGTTTGCATCGCCGAGTGTTTGAGATTACAACTCGATGGGGTGTGAGTCATGTGTTCACGTCCTCGAGTGTGCACAGAATATATGCAGAGCAGCGGAATTATGAAGGATGATTTATTCACTGCGGTTAAAACAAATTGTTTCCTTCTTGCCCCGAGACGTGTACAGATGTCCCCCCACTCCTCCACCACCCCAAAGCCTTAACAGACTGTAGGGGCAAGCGCTGTTAGCGAGTGGCACCGATGAAGGCCGGCACGTCACACGAGGGGGTGGGTGGCCAACACCATGCCCGACCGCCTTTGTCTCCCCAGTGGCGATGTTTACACATCGCACGAAGTACTCATTTGAGGCCGAGTCGACCTAGGGGAGGACCAGAACCGGTTCGAATAATCGTCACTGGTGTTGGCCGTGAGCGGGAATAGAACTGGGCTGGACGGGTTCGTAGCGCAACGCTGTAACCGCTACTCACTTGGGTTGAGTCGACCTAGGGAGGACCAGAACGGGTTCAGATAATCGTCACTGGTGTTGGCCGTGAGGGGGAATCAAACTGGGCTGTTACCGCTCCTCCCCCTCCACCTCCCTCCACCCAACAATGCATTCAACCAATTGATCACAATCTCAGCTTCTAAATGTTGACACAAATGTTTATTTATTTATTTATAAATATTACACCTGGATAGTACTTTGAGATGGAACACCCTCATTTGCAAAAGTGTCCAGGTTGGCAATTTGCACGTGCATAGCAACCACGCAATTACTCTTAAACAAACATTTAACATATTCTTGTGTTTTTCGGTAAAGTCATGTAGATAGGTTCAAAGAAAATAATAATAAAAAATAACAGAAAACTACGTTTCGATCGCAACACAAGCGGCTGGTCGATGTGGAGTGACGTCACTGGCGTTAGTGACAGACATTTCTGGGTTAAATGTTATTTTATAACACACACTATACAGAATAATAAAATCGTGCACACCACCGGCTCGTGGAGAATGTAGCACGCCACTGTCGATGTAACGGATGAAAATGTCGTGCAGGCGAGTTGCAATTCGTGATACAAATAAGTTGAGGTTCGGCAATCTAGATTTGAAGTTTTCGTGACAGCAGGGATCCATACTCTTTGGTTCTTTCGGTAAAGTCACGTAGGTAGAAAATAAAATTAAATCACGACGTTTCGACTGCAACACAAGCAATTGCTGTGGTTGTCCCACCTGATGATGATTTGTACCAGTTGAAAGGGTAAAAACCTATTACTATATTTTGCCACTGTAAAGGAGATGTCTCATAGTGTAAATGCTTGCCCGGAGCTCTCAATACTCTGATAGTGCACGTTTTTTTGAGTTGTACGCCTTTTGGCGTCATCTAGTCCAACACCAATGGAGACTAGGCTCTAAGAAAAGCTGTCTCGGGTGTGGACCAATCAACTTCAAGGACAGTGCATATCATTATCATCATCCTCGTTGTTTATTTTTGTTTGCATTTTGACTGCTTGTGTTGTGATTATTGCAAACATGATGCCTTGTATAAAGGTGTCATTTTTTTTGTACCAGTTGAAAGGGTAAAAACCTATTACTATATTTTGCCACTGGTAAAGGAGGTGTCTCATAGTGTAAACCAAATATATTGAGGCTCGGCGCTTCGTCAGCACGCGCCCGCCCTTGGGGCAGTCGATTCGTGCTCGGAGTGTGTGCTGTGAGCTGTCACGCCGTGGCAAGTTACATATCTTTAAAGGGCAAATCTTTTGATTTACAACGCCTTGGTTTTTTTTTCCCCACTGCCTCTCTCACGCTCTCCTTGCTCGGAGCGCCGTGCCTGTGTGTTTATATGTACCTGTATGCTGAACTTCTTTCGCACCGTACACAGCCAACGGTGCTAATCGGATGTTTGTGGGGGACGACAGCAAGCTAAACACACGAGGCAGCTCTAAAGAAGTTAGTTTTCAATCTAACTGTTTCAAAGTGCATAGCTCACAGCGGCTTCCTAGCAGAGGTGGGACAAAGTCATTGTTATGCAAGTCCAAGTCGAGTCTGAAGTCATCAAATTCATGACTCGAGTCTGACTCGAGTCCAAGTCACATGACTCGAGTCCACACCTCAGAGGTGGGACAAAGTCATTGTTATGCAAGTCCATGTCGAGTCTGAAGTCATCAAATTCATGACTCGAGTCTGACTCGAGTCCAAGTCACATGACTCGAGTCCACACCTCAGAGGTGGGACAAAGTCATTGTTATGCAAGTCCATGTCGAGTCTGAAGTCATCAAATTCATGACTCGAGTCTGACTCGAGTCCAAGTCACATGACTCGAGTCCACACCTCAGAGGTGGGACAAAGTCATTGTTATGCAAGTCCAAGTCGAGTCTGAAGTCATCAAATTCACGACTCGAGTCTGACTCGAGTCCAAGTCACATGACTCGAGTCCACACCTCAGAGGTGGGACAAAGTCATTGTTATGCAAGTCCAAGTCGAGTCTGAAGTCATCAAATTCATGACTCGAGTCTGACTCGAGTCCAAGTCACATGACTCGAGTCCACACCTCTGCTTCCTAGTGTCGGAAGGAAGAACATTCCAGGCGGTCGTAGAAGCGCATCTGAAAGCGCGCGGTGCATTGACAACCACGCGTCTCTGTTTGACGGCGAACCAAAAGCCGCTGCTATGTGCAGCCCTCGGGAGACCTCTGCTGGGGCGCTGAACTCCTCGTGAGCATCGTGGCTACCCCCAACCCTTCTCTCCCTTGCCTGCTGCTTGCCATGTTCCCATCGCTACCACAAGGTGCTGCTGTCCTGCCTGATGACAGCGTTTAAAAAGAAAAATTCGGAATTACTTCTCCAGGAATAAATATAAGAGGCAACGTATACGCGTGGTCTAACATTGCACACGAGGATGTGGGCTCGATCCTGACCCTGCATTTAAGGGCTTACATCTTGAATCCTTGCCTCACTTGATGCTTCAAATCTGGCTGTGACGGTCCCACCTGATGACGGAGACTTGTGTTGCCTCCGAACGTCGTGATTTGTTTTATTGTTTTATTTTTATTAATTTTTATTTCATTTTTTACCTACGTGATTTTACCGAAAGAACTAAGAGTATGAATCCTTACAGTCACGAAAGCTTCAAATCTAGAAGCATGTATATTTGTCTGTCTCCCCGTGGTCGCGTGGATTGTTTTTCTCCGGGTCTTCCAGTTGCTCCCCTCCACATTTAGAATCAACATCACGCGTTTGGAGTTATCTGGCTGTTATACATTTCCACATGGTGATGCGCCACTTCGGAGAGCTCTCCTTTGTGGCCAGGTCGCTTCTGGATAACAGCTACATAGCTCAGTGGTTACCTGGTAAGATAAAATGTTTTTTAGTTTCATAGTACACAAGCCATGTAATGTCCACTAGGTGTCCTTCGTGCCTCGCAGCCGGGTACAGCAGACGCAGGAGATGCAGCAGTGACTGTGATTATTTCCGTGGTGTGTTGCAGCCTCACAAAGAGCCCTGGCAATCTCACTGTGTTTCCGCATTGCCAACCCGCCCCCCCCCGTAAGGGCAACAGCCGTTCTTGGCAACGTTTAATTTGGTACAGGGAGCTACATTATGTTTTTTTTACGCGCTCATAAAAGGGGTGACGCACACGCTTCGTTTTAAGGTGATGATGACAGGTCCGTGCGGGTTCCAATAATTTTCGAATTAGGGGCCATCCATTTAGTAGGTACGCAAAAATCTGTCAAAACTTGACCCTCCCCCTCCTGTACGCACGCGGACTTTTTACACCCCCCCCCACCTGCGTACGTTCGCCTGACGCACCCCCCCCCCCCGAATCCTATAGAACGGCCGATATTTATTCCACGCAGAAACGATCAAGGATTAATAATATTAGCGTGTTTAAGCAAACAGATAGTCCACCGCCGGACTATCTAACTCATTTGAAGGCCAATGTAGACAAATTATTATCGAGGCTTCACCCCCCCCCCCCGTTTCCTATGCTGTACATTGTCAGTAGACCCCCCATACGCAAGCGTACGCATTTGGGTTACCCCCCCCCTCCCCCTCCATGCGTACGGACTCAATGGATGGCCCCTGAACCGCCGTTTGTGTCCCCCCGTCATCACCCCGGTGGAAAGCAACAACAACAACAACCAGTTGTGTTCAACAACAACAGTTGTGTTCAACAACAACCATTTGTGTTCAACAACAACATTTGTGTTCAACAACAACCAGTTGTGTTCAACAACAACAGTTGTGTTCAACAACAACCAGTTGTGTTCAACAACAACAGTTGTGTTCAACAACAACCAGTTGTGTTCAACAACAACAGTTGTGTTCAACAACAACCAGTTGTGTGAATGTGCGGCGAAAATTGCTCGCTCCGTGCTGCGTGGCCGCTGTGTTCTTCGCGCGCGCCGAATCGGGGCCGTGTTCACGTAACGAGCCAAGATTTCGGAAACTGTTCCTCGAACGGGCAACGCCGCCGCGGTGTGTAATGGGCAACGAACAGACTTTGAATTATGGTAAAAATAAATTTAGATCGCCGGTTCAATCTCCCATCGGCGCTGTCGTATTTCTCCCACTGCCTCTTATCCACCCCCTAGCCGGTATTAAGGGGTACCGCCACAGTTAGTCGATCGACAGGCAGGTCACGTGTGGTGGGGTAAAGTGTGAGTGCTCACACTTATTACAAGATGTCTAGCCAGCGTGGAAGAGTAGACCAAACACCCTGTAGAGTGCCTCTCCATAGCTCCTTGCCCTTGCGCCGTCCGTGGCATCGGCAATTGTAGGGTTGAACCGCTTTCGAGATGTCCAAGAGACGTCACCGCATGTAGGCACAGGGTATTTTAGCATGAAATGCAATTCGAAAGCATCTCCCATTTACAGTTCCTTATCACTGCACGTGTTCGTAATATATCTGGTTTATTTTGTGGGAAGTGCTCCAGTGTGGTAATCAATACCGGAGCTTGGATATCTGATAATTTAAGTAATAGATTTACACTTTCAATTTTTTAATCAATTACCCGACTAATCGTATTGCATGAACAAAATAGCTGTGTGGGGAGGGGGGGGGTCTCACTTGTATTTCCACGTGTGCCGCTGGACGGGAGGTGGTGGGCATGGCCTCGTGATGTCATTGACGTATCAGCGGGGTCACACGTGGGCGTGCTCCGCCGGGGGTTTCCCACCTTCGGGGGGCCAGAGTAATTAACGACAAGAAAAAAAATCAATTACGATTTTCAGTTAATTGTCTAAATAACCTAATCGTCCAGCTCTAATCAGGGCCACCGTGTTTCTTAAAGCCCCAGGGCACTTATGTTATGAAGCGATGTGCAGCCATCCAGAGGCACAATGGTGCTGTTGGCATGTGGTTGCCTAACAACCACTGTGCTTGGAAATTATATTTGCCCGGACCATCTGTGGGACAGCAACCCACTTCCATGCTATTTCAAATTTCGAGACGTCACGTGTAGATGCCGCAATTTGGTTACATAACTGTGCATTGTCCGTGAATAAGTGAGCAGCAATCACTCCAGCTCCACTGCATGTCGGAGGAGAGTGAGTTGTAATCAATAGATTGCCCTGGGATAAAATGTAACTCGTGGTGTCGAGGTTTCGAGATGCCTCTACTCTAATGTGAGGGTGCAGTTTGTTGAGCCTTTCTTGCGAGACATGCAACCACAACGCACCATTAAAGTTTGCACTTTCCCGGACAAAATTGAGAGCTTTGCTGTATTACTTGGCAAGCTACGTTGTGCGGAATTGTGGTCAATATTCTGTGATGCGGAGGACTGAAGAATTGAGTGTCACCACCGCGGGATATCTAAATGAGACATATTTCCAATAACAGTTCAGCAGAAGCCAAGAATCTATCAAAAGTGCCATAATTCGGCACGGACAATATTTTGCAAAAAAGCGAAAGAGTGATCGGTTGAAAGTCGCCGAGTGGCTTTTAGTGACAGTAAAAACCGGCCTCTGTGTACAATCTTACGAATTTTGATGTTACAGGGAGACACATCATCATTATCGATAATGACAGCATCAAAGGACTTGTCGAAAGCACATCCATTGAATGTAGGTTTGTGTGCAAAAGAATCCATCTTGCACTTTGGACGGAGCTAATAGAGTCCAATAGACCGGCGTAGGTGCTGTGCCTTGATATGAGACACGTTTCATCTTCGATGATGCTGTTGACAATAAAACAGAGCATCCGGGCATTGTCACATCCACGACTGCATTTATTTTATTCTTCAGCAGAACACAAGACTTGGAGGAAGTGGTGGAGCAGTGGTCGGCGCACTGCCCTATGAACCCGGTGAACCGATTTTGACATCCGCATTGTTCATGTGTCCACCCTTCATCATCCCGCAATGACCAGCATTGTGAAGTATGATCGAATAACCCCTTTGACCGACACAGCTTGGGAAGCCTTTCATTCACCAGTGGATTGACAAAGGGCTGTAAATTATGTTCTGCAGCGCTATTATTTTTAATATTTAATCATCGCATGGTCTCAACCAACACGTCTGGACAGCGTGGGAGAGTAGGCCACATACCCTCTAGAGCTCCTTCTAGTGGAGACTCCTTCTTCCAGCAGTGGTGAGATCAAGTTATGTATGTGCGTTGAACTTCTTTTGCACCGTACGTAGTCAGCCGCGCTAGTCGGGGTGCGGGAGGTAAATTGCGAGGCTTTTAACACGCAGCACAAGACGCGTAGTTGTGTTGTTGTGTCCATTCTCAAAGTGTCGTCAATCGCACGTCGTATTTGGAAACATTATTTCCTGTGGAGGGAGCTGGTAAGAACGTTGGGTTGCTCGGTCAATGGCCTGCAGGGTCAACGGCGGCGTGGTGTATTCCGCAAATATGCCCGACTGTGAGGGCGGGCACAAGCCGGCGTGAGTAGGTTAAACGTTGAGTTTTATAAGGGCACCACGGGGTGACCAGCCCCTCCCCACCCAGCCCCACCCCTCCAACCCCCACCCAGCCCCACCCTCCCCACCCAGCCCCTCCCCACCCAGCCCTCCCCACCCTCCCCTCTCCACCCAGCCCCACCCCTCCCATTTTTGGATGCACGACGGACGGACGGACACAATAATCCCCTGTGGGCTGGTGTAACCAGGAGGTTCCTACCAGTAAAACGTGAGTACTAATTGCGCATAGCGATTTGGGGAGGCACTTGCAAGACATAGTTAGGCGGAATAAAAATGAACCGTCTTACAAAGCCGGTCGTGCAAAGTGGGTCACAGTCCGATGGCGCGCAGCCTTTTTATTCATTTTGTTTATTTCTAATTTGTTCTCCAAAGCTTTTTAGGAAGAAAAAAAAGCCATCGTCCTTGAAAACTTTTCAGATGATGGCCGTGAGAGCATCGTGCTGTTAAAAGCCGTACCACGCTGAACGGGATTAGAAAACAACGTGCATTTACAATTTGAACAGTACTTGACCAACACTGAGCCACTATTGCCTTTTTTTTAACGAAACATTATTTATAGATATTATTATGCGCGCAAGGGATGGCTGGGACGCGGATTCAAAATTTGCATATTTCAACTGTGGTCGATAATGATTTGCAGTGACTGGAAGGTCCCTTGCATGGGAGGGTGGCTAACATTAGGGTCACACGGCAGCAAAGAGAAAAAAAAAAACACTTGCTATGCTGCTCAGGGAGCAATGAAGCTTAATTAAAGCCCCGGAGAGGCGAGAGGCATCAAATGAAGTCAATTGATTGCAAAACGCAGTTTTTTTTCTCCTCTCCGAGGTTGGTATATTTCGTAATGATGAGTCAACGGAGCGCCGCGTCGGGCTGTCGTGGTTACGATTTGAAGTTCTCCCCACGTGATTTCGGGTTGCCCCGCGTTGTTGCTCGGCTTCATGGATGACGTTTTGCTTCACGTGCTGGAACCTTCTGCGGGCACTCAGATGACAAACAGGTGGGGGGGGGGGACAACGAAGGGTTTTTATTGGGAGTTCACGTGAATAATCTCTTCCGCAGCTAAATATTGTGCAATAATATCTATAGTTTTTTTGGGGTTATATCGCGTAAATAGAAATGTGTCGTTAAACCCGTGACCCCCCAACTTAGCCAATTAGTAAGGTTTGTCACGTAAACTGAACATGCCAATTTGTTACTAGTACAGCACACCGGTGTGTTGAGAGCAAATGCACATTTACAATCTGATTGCGAAACGCAGTTTTTTGTTTTTGCTGTACGACTGCACAGCAGAATATTTATTTTCCACACGTACAGCACGATATTTATTTTATTCTGCTGTACGCATGGATTCTGAAAAGACGTGGGGCGTCTTCAACAAACATAATTTCAGGGTTTTTTTCCATCCAGATCTTTATGGAACCTAATCCAAAAAGGTCTGCGCAAGATAGACCAACACTCATATCTCCTCCATGTGCAGGAGACTTTGTGAGCATCATCATCAAGAAGGAAGCTCCCAGCATCTAAAATTATAAACTATAAACCATTTTTATTTTGACCAGATAAGGCACACTGGGCTGTACAGAATTCTTCTTGGTTCTTTCGGTAAAGTCACGTAGAAGGGAAGTAATAAAATAATACAAATAAAACATAATAAAAGATTTTTATTATTTTATTATTTCCCTTCTACGTGACTTTACCGAAAGAACCAAGAAGATGAATCCCTGCAGTCACGAAAGCTTTAAATCGAAACTGTACAGAATTGTTTTCAGAAGTGACCTGGCCACAAATAATAGCTTCACGAAGTGGTTATAATGTGGACATTTACAGCAGCCAAATACTCTTAACACATTTTTTTTATAAATATGGAGGGGAACACCAAAGGACCCGAAGATAAAGCCACGCGACCACGGAGAGAACATGCAAACTCCAAATATATAGATGTCAGGGTCTGGATCGAACCCAAGACCTCCTGCATACCAGGCGAGGAAATTAACATCCATGAGCATAAAGTCAGGCATTTCGTCGAACAATGCGCGGCACATCCCCTAAAAGGCACCGAGAGAGACGTCTGCTTTCTATGTATACTGCGTGTATGTTAAACATAGCTCCGGCAGCGTTACTGGTCGATGATTACAATTGTGAAACTGTAACTTGACGTAATTAGTGAGAACGAACGCATGCTAGATGTGCGGCAGAAGAAGAACTTTAATGTCGCTTTGTCGTCGGTTGGTTGGTTGGTTTCATTTGCTCCCACGGTGACCTGTCCGTATTGCTTGGTGTATTATATTGGTTGGTTTGTTGGTGTATTTACTCCCACGGTCTGTATTGGTTTCGCGCAGCTTTCAGACGCACGTGCAGCGAGCCACATGGCAATAGGCAGTGGGACGTGAACCTATTAAGTAAAGCGCAGGTTCAGTTCCCAGAACGCAATTAGCGCGTGGGAAAAAAGGAGTGAGCCTTATTAATCGCTGCGTAGTGCCAATTTAAAATTTGTTTTTTTCTTGACTTTGGCTAGCGGCGTGTAATTAAGGTTGTGCTATAAAGTTTAACACGGCCAAACGCCGTGATTATCGGTGCGCATTAAAGCACTTAAATTGGATGCCGCTCACTCTGGAGTAGCACCCAAAAGGTTCAAATTGATGCGTCTTCTTCTTCTGAAGCTTCAACTATTTCCAAATTCGTGGAAACATTCACTGAGTCTCAAGGCTCTTTCTGTTATGTTTTTTGATGGGGGTGGGGGGGGGGTGCGGGGAGGGAGAGTTCTACATTGTCAAGTTTGGCCAGTACTTTTGATGACTTCTTTTCAATGTGTGGGAGGCTACGGCACAATGGAAACCCAATTCATAAGAAAGAATGATTTGACGGTCGACACAGATGGGTTCATGAGCCCACCTGCATGCTGTTGTCTCCGTGGCACCACCGAGTTATTTGGTAACGATATTCAAGTGGGAGAACACCAGAGTGTCTGCTGCTCTCTTAAACACAACCCCATACATGTAATTGAATACTCTTTAAATCTGCTGCATGTGTAGAGGAGTAAAATGGGGACGTGACGTCAGGCGTACCGTTCAGTGCGATGACGTCACGTCTCCTAGGGTACCCCGTGACGTAAGCGGGTCACTGTGGGAACGGGTAGAGTAATCAGGGTGAAGAGGGAACCAGGGGTAGAGAGAGGGATCGAATAGGGAGTCTGGGGAGAAGCCGGTGGTAGCCGTAGAGATGCTTCTCTCTCCGGTCGGTGGAGTCGGCAGAGTCCCCGATCCGACACGAGAGAGAGAGAGACCGGAGCTAGCCGGCAGGGACCCGGACTCAGAGTAGGACCCCTAGCCCTGGGAGTTGTGTACCCTGCTGTGTAATATTGTAACAGCTTTAATAAACCCTGGCGAAAGCCCTTAACTTGCCTCCGTCTCCGAGCAACGTAGGTTGTGCGTATGACTTGCGAACGAGTTAGGTTCCAGAGGTCTTGTCGTCAGTCGATTTATTCGTAAGTCCAACTTTACTCCTCTTCTTGGTTCTTTCGCTAAAGTCACGTAGAAGGGAAATAATAAAATAATAAAAATAAAACAGGTCTGTCGGAAAGACAGCGTCTGAATGAATTCAGACGCTGTCTCGTGTCACATGAGGACGGCTGCTTGTGTTGTGGCCGAAACGTCGTGAGAATTATTTTATCATGTTTTATTTTTTATTTTATTATTTCCCTTCTACGTGACTTTACCGAAAGAACCAAGAAGATGAATCCCTGCAGTCACGAAAGCTTTAAATCGAACTTTAGTCCTGTCAATTCCAAATATGTTGTACGGCATGTACACTAAACACGAGGAATTTCCTTTACAAGTTGTCTAATCTCACGTTCAGATGTAGATGCCACTGGGTCTTCATATTCTGTAGATGTAGATGCAAGGCGGTTGAACTTACGACTCTCGGTCCGAACAGGCAACTGGACATACGGACACGTTTGTTCGTATCTCTAAAAGCTCGTAAATCGAATGTCCATAAGTAGAGGAGTCCCTCGATGTAGAACTCGTTCGTACCGTACGTAGCGACCTTGCTCATCGGAGGTGCGAGGACTACAAAGAAAACTCAAAAGGAAGTTATCTAAAAATGAGTTTCAATCTAGATCAAAACAACGATTCGCAAACCTATAAGACGTGGTTCCCGACCCTCGCTTACGACGTGTTGTGTGACAGGCGTGCGTGTCACCATGCCTGCGTCATTCACGTCAAAGAATTCGAGCTGAGCATTTGCTACTTGAAGTTCATGTCAAGCAGTTAATTCACTTATACAGTTCCCCCCCTCCCTTCCTCCTCCCCTTAGCTGCAATACTTTCACACTGAATATTAATAAGCCTTGTTGTTAAACTCTTTCGAAGTGCGAACGATGTATTGACATGTATATAAATACAGGTGTCAACAAACTTATTTTTTTATGGATTTTAACATTGAAACGAACCAGTGTTAACAGCTGCCCATTCCCACAGCAAGTGAATTTACACAGCCACCACTGTTGACTTGAGACAATATTGTAGCTATTTTATCGATCCAGAAGGAATGATTGGCTGTGCCGACCCTCGATGGGGATTTAAGCTTCTGATTGGGATCTGCGCACTCTAACCACTGTACTACTCAGCTCCATATCGATTATTGTACATTGATCCTTGAGGTTAATCCTGCAGTGTATACTAAATCAATAGCGCGTGTTAACTGCACCTCACATGTACATACTTTGCTCATCACCATCATCATCAGCCATGATCTATACATTGCTGTATGAAGGCTTCCCAAGCTGCTGCCATCTCTAATTGTCTCACGATGCACCACCGTCTTCTTGGTTCTTTCGGTAAAGTCACGTAGAAGGGAAATAATAAAATAATAAAAATAAACATAATAAATAATTCTCACGACGTTTCGGCCACAACGTAAGCAGCCGTCCTCAGGTGAAGAAGAGGTCTGTCGGAAAGACAGTGTCTGAATGGCACAAGACCGTGTCTGAATGACACTGTCTTCCGACAGACTGTTCTTCACCTGAGGACGGCTGCTTGCGTTGTGGCCGAAACGTGGTGAGAATTGTATTTTATAATGTTTTATTTTTTATTATTTTATTATTTCCTTCTACGTGACTTTACCGAAAGAACCAAGAAGATGAATCCCTGCAGTCACGAAAGCTTTAAATCGAAAGATGTACCACCGGTCAACAAAACGTCACTTTTTTACACTATATATAAACGAACATGTTATTTCAAACCATATCTAAACAATAAAAATTTTGGGAATATTTCCTGGAGCTGACTGAATCTGATGTGTGCATTAGCGATAACATTAAAAGCATTTTACCAACAAATTCCTGACGCTGTTTACAAAAAAAGAGAATATGCAGACGCATTAACCGGATGAGATCGCATCGGGACGTTCTCAGTAATGGACTTTTCATTTCATTTCATGTGCAAGGGCGCCGGTTACAGAACACGAGGTGTCCACACCCAACCACCACTGAAATATTCCGTCGCCGTAGATAATTGTGTTATTTTGCTGTCCGGTTACATCAACAGACCCGAGTGCCCATAGGCCACGCGTCAAACGCTCACTCGCGGACCGAAAAAAGTGTGCAAATGTTTGGTTACTGGCGCGCCAGTGCATGGAACTCCCTGCCCCAAAGTGTCCGACGCGCGCCATCAACTCCGTTACTCCGGGAGGGGAGGGAGGGAGGGGAGGGAGGGGAGGCAGGGAAGGAGGGAGGAAGGGGAGGGGAGGGAGGGGAGGGGAGGCAGGGGAAGGAGGGAGGAAGGGGAGGGAGGGGAGGGAGGGGAGGCAGGGGAAGGAGGAGGAAGGGGAGGGAGGGGAGGGAGGGAGGCAGGGGAAGGAGGGAGGAAGGGGAGGGAGGGGAGGGAGGGGAGGCAGGGGAAGGAGGGAGGAAGGGGAGGGAGGGGAGGGAGGGGAGGGAGGGGAGGCAGGGGAAGGAGGGAGGAAGGGGAGGGAGGGGAGGGAGGGGAGGGAGGGGAGGAAGGGGAGGCAGGGGAAGGAGGGAGGAAGGGGAGGGAGGGAGGGGGGGAGGGAGGGGGAGGGAGGGAGGGGAGGGAGGGAGGGAGGGAGGGGAGGGAGGGAGGGGGGAGGGGAGGGAGGGAGGGAGGGAGGGGGAGGGAGGGAGGGGAGGGAGGGAGGGAGGGAGGGAGGGAGGGAGGGAGGGAAGGGAGGGAGGGAGGGAGGGGAGGGAGGGAGGGGGAGGGAGGGAGGGAGGGAGGAGGGGGAGGGAGGGGAGTGCCTTCGCCGCTATGGTGCTGGTAGCGCAGCAGCAGCGGATCTGGTGATGGGTTTTTGAGGGTGATTTGTGTTTCTTGTTGGTGTCTATGAACACAGTAACACACAATGGGACTAATGTTACACGGGAAACCCGCGTTATATCTTTGATTAAAAAAAACGGGAGCACATAAGTAAAAAAAAAATACAAAAAAACGACATGATGAACGAAGTAAAGTGCTGAAAGAATGAGCATCTTTCTCGTCTGATCGTTTAAAAAAATTAACCCGTAAAAACAAAGTTTTTCACTATAAATCCTTTATATGCGTGGCATCGGTTTTATTTTATTATTCATTTCTGTTTTTCTTGAGTAAGAGTTTCATTTTTATCACATTGGTATTTTAAATTAAATATGAATTTTTTTTCCTAAAAAGTGGAAAATTTTGGAAAAAAATTTTCACGAAAATAAATTGTCACGCACAACGAGTCTGTGTGCAAAATGTCAGCTCGATTGGATCACGGGAAGTGGGTTAAAAAACGACCGAAAGATTTGCACGGTCGTAAGCGCGCAAGCAAGCAAGCAAGTGAACTTAATATAAAGGATTTAAAAAAAGGAGGGAGGGGAGGGATGGAGGGAGGAGAAGGAGGGAGGGGGAGGGAGGGGAGGGAGGAGATAGGAGGGAGGGAGGAAGGGAGTGAGGGAGGGAGGAGAGGGGAGGGAGTGATTGTTTCAAATAAATGTTGTTGCATGTAAAACTGTCATTGTTTTGTCTGAATGTTACTAATTGTTTGAAATGACTAAAGCTTTTCAGTCACACAAAAAAGAGGGAGGGAGGAAGGGAGGGGAGTGGAGGGAGGGGAGCGAGGGAGGGGAGGGAGGAGAGGGGAGGGATGGAGGGAGGGGAGAGGCTCTCTCTGACGTGCGCTCCGGGTTGTGGCCGCGTGCTGTTCGGCATGGTGTCCGACGTTTCGCTGCACGTGATGGTAGCCTCTGCAGCAGCATTGACACTGACCAGTTCGCTCTCTGCCAGCTCTTGCAATTGATGGTGTTGCCGGTTCTTACAATCGATTTGCTACAATCGCGAGCTTCTCATCTTGGGGACCGCAGAAGCTCGCAGCACGTGGCGTATGACGAAGGAGATCATCTTCTTGGTTCTTTCGGTAAAGTCACGTGGAAGGGAAGTAATAAAATAATACAAATAAAACATAATAAAATAATTCTCACGACGTTTCGGCCACAACTAAAGCAGCCGTTCTCAGGTGAAGACCAGGTCTGTCGGGGAGACTGCGCCATTCAGATGCTGTCTCCCCGACAGACCTGGTCTTCACCTGAGGACGGATGCTTGCGTTGTGGCCGAAACGTCGTGAGAATTATTTTATTATGTTTTATTTTATTATTTTATTACTTCCCTTCTACGTGACTTTACCGAAAGAACCAAGACGATGAATCCCTGCAGTCACGAAAGCTTTAAGAAGGAGATAATGCCGAACATCATCGCGGGAGAGCTGTGCAGCTCAACAGTGAAAGCCTCTGCGGAGTGGTGTCGCAATTAATTCCGCGTCCAGCGGTTCGCGAGTCCAAGCCAGATTTTGCAGAGCGCCAGCGTGGGGCGTGGGTGGTGTCAAAAAACATTGACCCCGACGATTGCCTTGTGGCTGCATTGTGGCATTGCCCCCAAGATCCGACTTTTTCGCTCACAAAATTCCAGTTTCAATGGACAGGTGAAGGATTTGCCCTCTCCTAAAAGCCATAAAATGCCGCCGGGTTCTGCCACAGAGCACGGGGAAAGCGTTTTGGTGTATTAATGGCATAGCAGCCTGCCGCTTGCGTTTCCCCTGCCATCATTATTTAGTCATGCTGTGAATAACAAAGGAAGCGATTGGGCAAACGTGTGCACATTTCACATATTATATCCTCCGTGCTTTGGAAAACGAAGTTCTGTCAAACGGTATAACAGCAAAAAATACGTAGCTTTACGTGTGAAAAGCACACACGTTCCAAAGTTTTTCTTGAAACGATCAATTGCATGAAATATGCCAAGTTGTATTTAAGTAGCGAGGCAAAGAATTTCTCTGAAATGTTACTAAGGTGATTTTTTTTTGCTTTTCAATTACAGGTACATTTCCCGTCTTTGCATGATTTGTTATTTCTCTTACTCGCTCACATTTACTTCAAACGCCAGGCGCACACGTGATTTGCGGACACTTGAAATAAAGTGCTTATCAGAAAGCAAAAAAACAACAACTGCCTTCGTGAAAAAGCCAAAATAACACCTCCGTAAGCCGGTGACTTTGAAATCGCCGTGTTTTCTTTTCATTGAGATAATGCAGGTTGTCCTCGCCGACACTGAGTGATGGGGTTTTTTGCAGTCTACATGTGTTCCCAAACTGATTCCGTGTCCCAGAAATTGTGTGAGCGCTCGAGTTTCGCGAGCATAGAATTGAGGTGCGGCCGAAGAGGCTGTTTGCTGATTTGCTGGTGAGAAGACAGAATGCAGTTGCACACGGGAAGATAGAAGATTCAATTTAGTTTGCCGCTTTGTGTTCCCCGACTTGCCAATATTTTCTGGACCCGCCAGTACTTCTGATCGCGCCGCGTCGCGCGTAATTGCATTGCTGCAAGTGTGTTTTGGTACATTTCCATAGTCTACGCTGACACAATTTTTTTTATATTTTTTGTCCTCATTTTAAATGGGTGCAAGGATGTCCCTGGAATCTTACATTAACCTGTATGTGACATTCATGTCATGATTCTAAAAGAGAAATATATATTTTTTAGCTTAGAGTTTATCATTAAGCAATTTAGTATCACGTACATTTCATTGTCTATTCATCAGATATATTGTCTCTGCAAAGAATATTAACTATACATATCTATATAAAGTTGAATATCAAACGAATGCACATGTATTACAGAATGTATTATTTGGTTTCACTGTATAGATCGTATCCCTTAATGCTAAAACATATATGTTAGGGCTTCACAATGCAGGCCAACAACTATATAGTAATATCCCACATGTATTGATTGTTGACTTATTTCTATCGGTGTGTGGCTGTCTGGGGGAGGTGGTACAACGTGAGAACATGGAACATTTTGTCATCCATTTCTGTGAAATGTGTCTCCGTGAGGTTTTGTTATAATTTTTTTCTACGCATTTATATTTTACGTTGTACAGAAACATTGTCGTGTCACGTGTGCTGATCTTTATGGTAACATTTACAGTATGCGCAGGTGTCTCTTGCAAGATATACTTGAGTATTGACGGGTTGTGATTAGTTATTCGATCCGTGTACGCACGCAGAGAATATGTGATTCTCTAGCTATATACGCAACGCGTATCGGGAATTGCCACTGGAAAACAGCTGCGTCAAAGGCTCGGGTTTCTATACAGAATGGTCGTGCGTGTACAAATACAGTGCGTGGTGTCGGGCAACTGCTGGATGAGGGCCTCAACATGCGGTGCGGGTCGTGAAGAATCTTGGACCTTACTTCACCACGCCGGTCGGTGTGCGATTATGAAGATTGGGGGGGGGGGGGGGTAGAACACAACACGACCCTCACTTGGTGGTCACTCATCCGAGCACGACCCAGTCTCAACTCGGCTTAGCTTGCGAGTTCTGACCAGATCAGACGCAAGTACATGGACCGGATGAGTGATACAAATTCAGGATGGGACTATGAGCCATTCCATCATAAGCAGCAGACAATAGTGCCTTCATTGATTCTTGATTGAAAATCAACTTTCATCTACCACACTCTGCACGAGTAATAAATGGCATGTAATCCATAAAAAAATACATTTCAGTAATTATTTTAGTTTGTTTTAATTATCATTCCCAATTGCTTATCTGATTGAGGAGCGATATTTTTGTTTCTCTGCCTTTTATTGGGCTGTGAAGTTTTTTTTTATTTTCCCGCACGCAGTCTCGTGTTAGCACGACCGGCAAACTCTCGCACACGCTCTGTTGTCGAACGCCGGAGCGCAGGAAAAAAAGTTTCCCTGTCAAGACGATTAATTTCTCCCGAGTAGAAAGCAACGTGATTCCTCCTGAGGTCCTGTCACTAACCTCGTTTTCAGATCCCTTGGTGTCACGAGTATGCCCTTCGTGTACACTGGCCTAAGGGTGGTGGAGGGGATGGGGCTGTCCACCCTCAACGGATGAAGCGTGCCAAACATGGACAGTGCGTCACACAAAACTCATTCCACTTAAAAACAATGTTCATCAGGTTAACAGTGACGGCTAAAGGAGAATGGCGCAAGCACGTGGACTGCGTAGGGGGCCGTCCATAAATGACGTCACGCACCTAGGGGGGGGGGGTCAGACATTTGTGACGATGTATGACGAGGGGGGGGGGTGAGAAATGTGACGTCACATCAAAATGCGCAACTTTACATAAATATAGACAGCACGTTCTACTTAATTAAATATACTTTTTAATAAATTTTTCTCCTACAACATCGGAGTGCAGCGCCACATTAAATACGCACTACAATGACAATAGTTTAAAGCGATTTGAAGCATGTTTTTTTTTTTGGGGGGGGGTAAAGCTTTGTGACGTCATATTTGAGGGGGGTCTGACTTTTTGTGACGCCGTGTCACAAAAGGGGGGGGGGGGGTCAAAAATCGTCCAAAATCGCGTGACGTCATTTATGGACGGCCCCTAACGATTTCCTTCATGCGTTGGTGAAAGTGAAGCCGCTTGTTCGTAGTTAATTGGCGAGGATGGAAACTGACGGGTGGATAGCTGTCGGAGCAAAACAAACATTTGGATGCACTGTTTGAAACACGAGGGTGGTCATATTTGCTCTTCAATTGTGACTCAAAGTTTCAGGCAACCACGTGATGAATTTGGCCACTTTTCAATCGCGTACATTCTTAATAGGTAACACAATGCCATTCTAAAGTTTTCCTCATGTTGGATGATCAAGAGTTATAGGGTTATCCACCCCCCACACCCCCGTTACGAATGGACAGACAGTTAATTTTATAGGCACTTTCAAGCTTAGTTAGAAAGCGTTGACGATAATCATACTAATCAACGGCGGGGTGCAGAGTGTGTGGAGTATTTCGAAAGCTTCGCAGTCCAGTAATTTTAATTAAAGCTGGCAGACAGTCCTTAAGAGTTACGGGCAGATGGCATGTATGAAAGATGACGATTTCAAACTTGAATGTTGGCAGCGTGGCACCGTGTGTGAGACTTGTTGTTCAAGCACCGCGACTTGCGGCGTGCGTTATTTTGGTTGTTGTTGTTGCTGTTTCTGCCTCGCTCATGAAGCTGCCCCGTAGCCTGTGACACCGTGCGCCGAGTCCGTCGACTGCAATTAGGAGAATTACCGGCGCTGAGCGGGAACAAACTCCTATTGTGTGAGTCGGGAAATGCGTTTTACTCTCATGGCAGGACAATAAGAGCTTTTTGCCGTTTGCCCACAAGCTCAATTTATAAATAAATAAATGCCACTCCGTCACTGAGCTGTGGTCTCTGGGCATGTCTAATTGCTCATAATTTGCAAGCTGTGAGCCACTTCTTTATATCATTTAGTTGCATTGCTTTTTTTTCTTTTATGGGTAGCATGAAATATAGTTGGTAAAAAAAAGATATTATTAGCGTTGCTTTAGAGTGTTTTCACCACATTTGTACGTTCAAGTGAGGCATATAAAATGCGGCGGCGTTGTTGGCGCTATAAATTATGAAATTTATTGCAAACTCGAAAGGCCTGGGGGTGGGGGTTGATCTTTGGATCTGCGAAATCTGTGAAATGAGGTAATGAGCTCACTGCTTCGTATTCCAACGAGTCCTTAACTTGGCAAGTCAGGTCTGTTGTCATCCAAAACGCAGTTTGTGCAAATTAAAGCAATTTTCTTTAATCTTGATTTACCGAAAGAACCAAAGAGTATACACTTTTCTTTAGCCGAACGGATGGATCACACAAACAGCCGGCAGAGTGTGGCTCGGACTGTCGGCAAGGGTGGTAGTGCATTCGCAAAAAAAAGGTCTTGGGCAACTTCTCTTCTCGGAGTAGAATATTTTATTGATAGCAAGCGGAAGTGGATAGGATTTCCAGATAAATTACTTTGAAAAATCATGCGTGGACGAAACTCTTGCCGTTAAGTCTCACAGATGCATTTCCTGCACTTTAACAGCGCTGTGTTGCATGCAATATGTTGAGCATATGCCAGTGTGTTGCGTTTTTTTTATGGAAACATTTCATGATTAATGTGATGTCCTGTCCAGTTTGTTTCTTGCCACTTTGAAAGACCGTTATACGCCCCCTGATTATTACAGCCCACCCATGGCCAGTCCTGGCTCTCGGTTTGAATCTCAGCTGGTCCACTCCAAAGGTCACCCCCCCCAAATACTGATTGCAAATATTTAAATTTAACCACTGAAAGAAATACGATCTGACCATTGCCAATCTTGTCAGCAGGTTTGCACGCTTACCCACCATAGCACCTGATGGGATCCTGTTTGATGATGATGGCGATGACAAATAAGAATAGATTTTACCCTTTCTGGCAATTAAAACAGGTGTTACGATGTTCAAACAGAAAATAGAAACCTTTTGCAAGGCATCAAGTCTGAATTAACCACACGTACTTGTGGCAAAACATGCAGACAAACAGGCTCTGATGATGTTGTTTTTCAAACTGATTGGCCTACACCAGAGACAGCCTTCTTAATGGCCTTGTCTCATCACCAGTGTTAGACCAGAGAACGCCAAAAGGCGAACAGCACAAAGACAACGAATGCAAGTATCAGAACACTTTTGGTGTTTGAACAGATTAACACCTTTTTCATTGCCATAAAGGGTAAAACCTCTTCTTGTTTTTCATCATTTTGGATACTGGCAAAAAAGGTCCCATAGCTGATAATGATGATGATGATGGTGATATCTGTCTGCTTATATATCTATATATATAAAATCGTGCATGTCTGTCTGTCCGTCTGTGTGTGGTGTGTGGATTTCGGACCATACGCACTTTCATTGGACGGCGGTTGCCCCTGGCAACGGATAGCGACGCCTTCGCCGCTTTCATTGGACCTGGCAACGGCTAGCCACGCCTTCGCCAAGGGCTGCAGTTTCATTGGACGGCGGTTGCCCCTGCCAACGGCTAGCCACGCCTTCGCCACTTTCATAGGCTCCGTAAATAATTAAATAATAGCCATTACACAGTATTGTTGGAGCGCTGAGGGGGGGGGAAGGCACGCCACCCGTACCCTGCCTCTGCCGGGTGGGCAATTTAGGCGAGGCCGCAGGCTCTGCACGCTACTAGGCCTCGACACCCACCACGCCACTCTGAGGTAAATTCATCAAAGTTTTTCCTACTCTTCACTCCACCCCCACCACAATGTGTGCAATTAATATTACTTTTAAACCCAACGCGCCAACAATCGATTACTTAAATGTTCACTGTACAAATAGTCATTAAGCTGGGTCAGCGTACTGCCAGTCTATCATGTAGACTGTAGCCTGCTTATTAAGCTCGGTGAGCGTACTGCCACTCTATCATGTACACTCTAGCCTGCTTATGAAGCTGACTGCGTGTACTGGCAGTCTATAATGTGGACTGTAGCCTGGTTATTATAATCGATTCTTTATATGTTCTTTGTACAAATAGTCATTAAGCTGGTTGAGCGACCCCAGTTCGATTCCAACTCACGCCCACCACCGCTGACGATTATTTGAAACGGACCTGGCCCTCCCCTAGGTCCACTCAGCCTCAAACGCGTAACTGCTGTCGTGTGTGAACATCGTCACTGGGGAGACAAAGGCGGCCGGGCATCGTGGATCCAAGTCCCGGGCGAAGCCGGGTCATACGTATGTGTGTATGTGTTTATGTGTATGTCTGTGTGTCTGTATGTATGTGTGTATGTATGTGTGTGTATGTGTTTGTGTGTGTGTGCATGTATGTGGGTTTTTTTCTATGTCTTTATGTGTATGTCTGCGTGTCTGTATGTATGTACGTGTGTGCATGTGTTTGTGTGTATGTATGTGTGTGTCTATGTATGTGTGTGTATGTGTTTCTGTGTATGTATGTGTGTGTATGTATGTGTGTTATGTGTCTGTCTGTGTGTCTGCATGTATGTGTGTGTGTATTGTGTATGTGTTTGTATGTGTTTGTGTGTTTACGCTCGCATTACACAAATGTGTTGCAGGTCTAAGGAGTTCCTTGCGCAGCATTGCCGCTTTATTATTTCAGTCGTTTACTGCCGTACGCACCCTGAAAGTCGTGTGTGTCTGCAGCAAGCGCGTGTATGTGTACCTATGGACGCGCGCGCGTGTGTTGTGTAGGGGGAACGGTAGTGTAGTGCTTAGCGTGCTGCCTGTGTCTGTGTGTGTGTGTCTGTGTGTGTGTGTCTGTGTGTGTGCGTGTGTGGTGTGTGGGGAGCGGTAGTGTAGTGGTTAGCGTGCTGTCTGTGTGTGTGTGTGTGTCTCTGTCTGTGTGTGTCTGTTTGTGTCTGCGTGTGTCTGCGTGTGTGTCTGTGTGTGTGTCTGTGCGTGTGTGGTGTGTGAGGAGCGGTGGGTGTAGTGCTTAACGCTACGCTGCGCTACCAACCCGGCGAACCCAGTTCCATTCACGCTCACGGCCACCACCGGTGACGATTATTTGAACCTCCCCTAGGTCGACTCTGCCTCAAACGAGTAACTGCTGTAGCGTATTAACATCGCCACTGGGGAGACAAAGGCGGCCGGCCGTGGTGGATACAAGTCCCGGGCGAAGCCGGGTAGTACAGCTAGTCTGTATATATTTTTATGGTTAAACATTTTTTGTTGCTATTTCATTTATACCTGATGATGATTGCTTGTGTTGCAATCGAAACGTCGTATGTTATTATTTAATTTATTATTTTATCTTTATACGTGACTTTACCGAAAGAACCAACGAGTAATTCCTGCAGTCACGAAAGCTCCAAATTCAAGAATGATGATGATGATGTTTGTTTTGTTGATAATGAAATGAAGAGTGGACGAGGGCATGTTGGAGTGCTTTACAAAGATGAACTTGGTAAGAAACGTAACGAAGCCAATGTTGCAAATAACACGGTTCAGAAACACGGTCATTGACAAAAACAAATGGGACACACTCTGAAAAGTGTGGAAATAAACTCGAGCCATGCAAGCTTAGAATTGCATTGACAGAGGGACAGAAGAGCGTTACACATTGGAGTGCGTAGGCAATTAACTGGCTTGGGCAGGAGACGTTACTCGAAAGGATGATGGCAGCTGGCCAAGAGTAATTATGGAGCAGGAGCCATGGAATGGAACACGTCTGAGACGATCTCCACAAAGAATATGGAGCGGTAAAATCATCTCGTGTGCAGATGCTAGGCGGATCGTTGTTATATCATGGGATTTTGAGTGATGGCTGAGGATTGGGGGGGGGGTCTTCATTAAGCAGCAGATTGACCATGCCTGATTTCGTTCCTAACGTGGTCAGCTCAATAGGAATCACTGAGAGCAAAATCAGGAGGTTGAATGCCGAAAGAGAAATGGTGTTAATTGCACAGCAGCTGAATGTTTCGCTACGAGCCCAGAGCTCAATTACTTTCCCAGCGTGGGTCTAGAGAGTATTTCCACTTCTTGGTTCTTTCGGTAAAGTCACGTAGAAGGGAAATAATAAAATAATAAAAATAAAACATCATAAAATAATTCTCACGACGTTTCGGCCACAACACAAGCAGCCGTCCTCAGGTGAAGACCAGGTCTGTCCGGGAGACAGCGTTTGAATGAACCAAGAAGATGAATCCCTGCAGTCACGAAAGCTTTAAATCGAGTATTTCCACTGTTTGAGGTTTCTTCGGATGAGTTGAGAAACAATGTTCTGTCCACCACACCTAAGGTTCCGGATGTTTCTTGGATCGTATTAGCTATGTTGATGTCGTCAACATTATTGTCCCGGGTAAAATTTCACGACTGGCCAATGAAGTTGCCTGGTCTGGCAAGAAGTTCCACGTGTGACTTGCAATGATGCTCATAACAAGCGTAACCTTTCCACCACCGTGGCGGATGCAATCCAGAGGTCGCCGGTTCGATGTCCTGGCCTTGCAGTTGAAACAATGGGCAAGTTTCTCAAACGCCCCCTTGCCTCTGTTCACCTTCCAGTACAAATAGACTCCTTACAATTGGTAATTGTGGATTCCTCTCACCTATTACGAAGACATCTGGTCAGCGTGGAAGAGTAAGCCAATACCGTCTGGAGGGGCTCTCTAGAGCTGTCTAGTGGAGGCCCTTCTGCCAGCAGTAGAGCGAACAAGCAATTGCAGGGCTGCACCTTTAACTTTTAGTAACCTCATGGGTACGGTATCGGGAGTCTCAACAACCAAATCGTGTGGACACGAGAAGAAGAACAATCTCAATTGTAAGATATATTTTGTTTGTATAATACCATGCAGTAGTTTATTTGTTTCATTTTTGTGCTGATGTTTGCCACTTAAAATTGGCTCATCCATAAACAACAGTATGATGAATATATATTTCCAGATGTATCCATAGCACCCTTTAACTTTGTTTTAATGCAAATAAACGGATGTGTAAAAACAACACAAATTCTGGCATCGTGGATAACATCTGTACTGGGACGCACATTGCATTTGAAGTGTCATGCCATAATGCAATGAAATTTCTGCAGCAGAAATATAATGACAGGCATGGGGAATGTACGAGCGAAAAGTATTACCGCAAATTTTTTTTTTGTTTCATGATGCCCTTTTAAAATCAGTACCTGGGCAACTTGTTTGCAAATTACATTGTCTACGAATGCTTTACATGCCAGTGTTTCTGGCCATCTCCGTAACAATACGTGTTGTTCATTTTTTATGCCTTTATGCATTTGAAGTTACGGAACTGTCCAATATTTTGCCTAAGATGGAATTGCCCATTAAAATCAGATCCTAGAAGCTAAGCAGCATTGAGCCTGGATAGTCCATAATATAGTTTTTTGGGGTTAGATCACATCTATATATATAAAATCGTGAATGTCTGTCTGTCTGTCCGTCTGTGTGTGTGTGTGTGGATTTCGGACCATACGCACTTTCATTGGACGGCGGTTGCCCCTGGCAACGGCTAGCCACGCCTTCGCCGCTTTCATTGGACCTGGCAACGGCTAGCGACGCCTTCGCCAAGGGCTGCAGTTTCATTGGACGGCGGTTGCCCCTGCCAACGGCTAGCCACGCCTTCGCCACTTTCATAGGCTCCGTAAATAATTAAATAATAGCCATTACACAGTATTGTTGGAGCGCTGAGGGGGGGGGGAAGGCACGCCACCCGTACCCTGCCTCTGCCGGGTGGACAATTTAGGCGAGGCCGCAGGCTCTGCACGCTACTAGGCCTCGACACCCACCACGCCACTCTGAGGTAAATTCATCAAAGTTTTTCCTACTCTTCACTCCACCCCCACCACAATGTGTGCAATTAATATTACTTTTAAACCCAACGCGCCAACAATCGATTACTTAAATGTTCACTGTACAAATAGTCATTAAGCTGGGTCAGCGTACTGCCAGTCTATCATGTAGACTGTAGCCTGCTTATTAAGCTCGGTGAGCGTACTGCCACTCTATCATGTACACTCTAGCCTGCTTATGAAGCTGACTGCGTGTACTGGCAGTCTATAATGTGGACTGTAGCCTGGTTATTATAATCGATTCTTTATATGTTCTTTGTACAAATAGTCATTAAGCTGGTTGAGCGACCCCAGTTCGATTCCAACTCACGCCCACCACCGCTGACGATTATTTGAAACGGACCTGGCCTCCCCTAGGTCGACTCAGCCTCAAACGCGTAACTGCTGTCGTGTGTGAACATCGTCACTGGGGAGACAAAGGCGGCCGGGCATCGTGGATCCAAGTCCCGGGCGAAGCCGGGTCATGTGTATGTGTGTATGTGTTTATGTGTATGTCTGTGTGTCTGTATGTATGTGTCTATGTATGTGTGTGTATGTGTTTCTGTGTATGTATGTGTGTGTATGTATGTGTGTTATGTGTCTGTCTGTGTGTCTGCATGTATGTGTGTGTGTATTGTGTATGTGTTTGTATGTGTTTGTGTGTTTACGCTCGCATTACACAAATGTGTTGCAGGTCTAAGGAGTTCCTTGCGCAGCATTGCCGCTTTATTATTTCAGTCGTTTACTGCCGTACGCACCCTGAAAGTCGTGTGTGTCTGCAGCAAGCGCGTGTATGTGTACCTATGGACGCGCGCGCGTGTGTTGTGTAGGGGGAACGGTAGTGTAGTGCTTAGCGTGCTGCCTGTGTCTGTGTGTGTGTGTCTGTGTGTGTGTCTGTGTGTGTGCGTGTGTGGTGTGTGGGGAGCGGTAGTGTAGTGGTTAGCGTGCTGTCTGTGTGTGTGCTCTGTCTGTGTGTGTCTGTGTGTGTCTGTGTGTGTCTGCGTGTGTGTCTGTGTGTGTGTCTGTGTGTGTGTGGTGTGTGAGGAGCGGTGGGTGTAGTGCTTAACGCTACGCTGCGCTACCAACCCGGCGAACCCAGTTCCATTCCCGCTCACGACCACCACCGGTGACGATTATTTGAACCTCCCCTAGGTCGACTCTGCCTCAAACGAGTAACTGCTGTAGCGTATTAACATCGCCACTGGGGAGACAAAGGCGGCCGGCCGTGGTGGATACAAGTCCCGGGCGAAGCCGGGTAGTACAGCTAGTAAATATATAAATGTGTCATTAAACCTGCCACACCTGACACAGCCAATTAGTAAGGTTTGTCACGTAAACAGAACGTGCCAATTGGTTACTAGTACATCACGCCGGTGTGTTGGAGAGCAAATCCACAACACTTACAAACTGAGTACGACGTTTCACCAGCAATTTCAACTAGCATCATCAGGCGGACATCCAGATTTGTGGAGAAATCCTCCTGTTTCGTTCCTTAAATAGAGGGATAGATGTGATGACGTCACTTGTGAGCCATTCACGTGCGAAGGGGGGGGGGGCGTTAATGAATGCATATCAATTACAATGGCTCTCCAACACACCGGTGCGCTGTACTAGTAACGAATTGGCATGTTCTGTTTACGTGACAAACCTTACTAATTGGCTGTGTCGGGTGTCGTCGGGTTGAACGACACATTTATATATTTACACGATCTAACCCTAAAAAACTATATTATGGACCATATTGGTCGTGAAAGCCTGCAACGTGTTAAGCCTGGATAGTGTTTGGATTGATAACCACGATGCATTAATCGGGTGTTAGAGGCTGCTGCTGCGAGGTTATGTTGTGGATAGCAGAGGGCAATTAATCACAATCCACGGTTTTACTGTATTCCTACGCTATCCTGCCTTCAGCAAATCAGTGACAATCTTGGTCACGTTAGTTAGATAATCCGCCATAGCCTCAATGTGCTCTAAACTAAACTTTTTTTTATTTTACCAGGTAAGGTCTACTGTGCTATATGGCTTTTTTTGTCATAAGCAACCTGGCCACAAATGATAGCTAAACGAAGTGGCTTATCACGTGGAAATTGTTGCAGCCAAATACTCTAAACAGATGTTGATTCTAAATGTGGAGGGGAGAAGCAGAGGAACCAGAGACAAATCCACACGACCACAGGGAGAACATGCAAACTCCAAATATACACGCGTCAAAAGTCGGGTTCGAGCTCACAAACTCCTCCATACCAGGCGAGAAAGTGAATATCTCGCCACTGCAGTGTCCCGAATGTATAATTTTACAAAATATTACAACTGTGTTAAAGTCACGTAGGTAAAAATCAGTCTGCATCAGCAGTAGGCCATGCTTTCCCACCTGATGACGGACGCTTGTGTTGCGCCCGAAACGTCGTGATTTAATTGAGTTGTTTTCATTTATTTTATTTTATACCTACGTGACTTTACCAAAAATGCCAAAGAGTATGAATCCTTGCAGTAACAAAGTTTCAAATCTAGAAGGACTGTGTTAAACTTTAAAAATCCTAAGGTAAATGTGCAGCCCTTGCTTATGCATCTGTAGTGAGTTCAACTGAGTCGCAGACGCACTCCTTGGAGGCAACACATTTATCTAAACCAACCCCTTAACAAGACAACAACCTATGGTGGTGGACCACCAGGCTAACTACACTAATTACACTTGGAACAGCTACGACGGACCAGACCCTAGCTTGGGTCCCGGTCCACGTGTTGGTGACTCTTGTAGGACGTAGAACGTAGATTATTCAGGATGAACAACAGCAGCCGGTCCCTCTCAGGGACCCGGCTTCTATCCTCTGCGGCGTGGCTGGCTCCGCCCTTAGCCACGACCACCTTCTCGAACCCTCGAGTAGGATCTCGACCCTGACACGTGACCACCCCTAGCCCCCACCTGGGGCCTGTGTAGACTTTACCGGTCACGTGTCCTCTAGGGTCAACCAGAGTGCCATGGCCTATAGTAACCCCATTTCCGTGGCCGGCACTCTGACACCCCATCCTGTAGGGGTCGGCACTGCACGCAGAGCGTGGTGCCATCCAGCGCTGTCAGTCAGCACTCACCGAGCCCCTCTAGGGCTGCACCCACACCCACGTGGTGCCCGCGATGTCAACACATCGCACGCCGTGCCTCTCTCGAGCCGGCATTGCACAGTGACTTCCGCGACGTCACGAGAGGGCCTCCATGGGGACAGGGGGGATTTAAGAAACTTGCCCAATTGTGTCAACTGCCGTACCTGGAGATTTAATTACATCGGCGGCCACTGGATTACAAGCCCGGTGTGCTAAGGGGCCGTCCATAAATGACGTCACGCGATTTTGGACGATTTTTGACCCCCCCCCCCTCGTCACACGGCGTCACAAAAAGTCAGATCCCCCCTCAAATATGACGTCACAAAGCTCTGCCCCCCCCGCCCAAAAACCATATTTCCATTTTGAAAATAAAACATGCTTCAAATCGCTTTAAACTATTGTCATTGTAGTGCGTATTTAATGTGGCGCTGCACTCTGATGTTGTAGGAGTGTTGTTATAACAATTAGTGTTGTTATTTAAATTGTGCATTTTGATGTGACATCACATTTCTCAACCCCCCCCTCGTCCCAAAATGTCTGACCCCCCTCCCCCCAGGTGCGTGACGTCATTTATGAACGCCCCCTAACCGTTACACAATGGCGGCATAATAATACGTCAAAAAAACGCAATGTCACATTTGTTTCCTGCACTCTTTTAAATTACCAGTACATCGCTGTGTGGGAATTAATTGTCTGTGGAATGTGAGTTTCACGCTGGGCAAGTGTTGACTGTGTTTGATGCGCTCAGCTTCGGAAGCCCTCCGACTCCACAGGGTCACAGGGAGCAGCCTGCCCACAGCTGCCGTAATGATCACCATAGGTGCAGGGGCTACTGGGGGCAGGTTGATTGATTGACAGGTCGCATAAGCTGCGAAAAAAAGCCTCATTAATGAGTGGAAGCGTGCTGCACTGAGTTCAAGGTGTAACGGTTATTTGAGGCACCTTGGCCAGGATGCTGCAGTTTCACTCATTTCTTCTCCTATATTTAGGGGTGGAGCGGTGGCACATCGCCTAGCGCACTACTCTATCAATCTGGCGACACGAGCTCTATTCCTGGTTACGACTAACATCGGTGGCGAGTGATATTTCGAGATATCACATGGACCGCTCGCTTCGCTAAATCGCACTGAATTACGCTCAAACAACGACTGACACGGTGTGAGGAGCTCTTCAACCAGTAGTGGGTTGGCATTGGACCAGAAATGAACCGGATGATATTACATTTATTGAAGGCCTGATCTGATTTAGATGTCCAACTTTTATACATGCATACCGATTTCAAAATATCAGCAATCATAAAATAATGAAATAAAGGTGTGAGTATTTTCGGAGGCCTTTATCCATCAGTGGATAGATCGTGGCTGACACAACAGCTATGCATTCATACCACAGATATAACATCATCATAACTGATTGCGTACATATAAGTGGCGGCTCAAAATATATTGGTAGGTACTACCAATTCAAGACTGAGTAAAATCACACAGTATGGAACAAGATGTATGTTGATTTACACTATGAGACCTCCTTTACCAGTGGCAAAATATTGTAATAGGTTTTTACCCTTTCAACTGGTACAAAACTGACACCTTTATACAAGGGATCATGTTTGCAATAACCACAACACAAGCAGTCAAAATGCAAACAAAAAGAAACAACTCTGATAATGATAATGATATGCACTGTCCTTGAAGTTGATTGGTCCACACCCGAGACAGCTTTTCTTAGAAGCCTAGTCTCCATTGGTGTTGGACCAGATGACGCCAAAAGGCGTGCAACTCAAAAAACAGTGCACTATCAGAGTATTGAG
>NW_024704938.1:53215-100408 GCF_018977255.1 Callorhinchus milii
ATAGCTGGTAGTAGTCGGGTCGTGCTGGTATACAGAAGTAGCGGCCTAATCCGCTTGAGAACTTTCCGACAACTGTCATTCGACCATGACGGTCCATCCTGTGGCCTAGCTCAAAAAGTTGCTCGGTGCGGATTCCCATCGGTCCAACTACACCCGTTAGCATGAGCTTAGCAGGATATGGGCCTGTCGTTCGCTATCATGGGATGTCTCATACTTGGACCAGTAGAGCAAAGTCAGATTGCTATCCGTGGGCCGTTAGCCCAGTATGCACCCTTTCACCGAAGCACGATAACACGGTGACAGAAGGACCATATGCATGGCGGCGGGACCTATTCCAGACATATGCCAACAATGATACTACAATGTCCCTCGAATTCTTCGCGAATGCCCTCACACGCTATGATCTCATTGTTTCACTTTTATTAGGCTTGGGTAGTTAAAGTATGGGTCTGCGCACCGAGCATTATTGCCTCTTAGAGGTGAGTGTATGTCGTGCATGCGTGTTAGGTAACAACGTTAACGGTTTCCGAAAGCCGAGGATATGTCCTGTATGAGAAAGCCTTGCAACTTGAGTGGTCTTTACTCGGTAAATACCAGTCGCACAAAGTTCAAAGTGTTTATGAGGAAATCCAGAGGATGCTTCGGTCTGAACGGTACTATTAGTTACCGACAATAGTGCATACCTCGGTCTGGCGCTCGGATGAGCTGTAGGAGTATCCACGAACGTAATCATGCAGGGGCCTCCGCGTCCTTAACGCACTGGTACGCAGTCAAACTCATGAAAGCAGTTGACTACTAAGATACACGATCAGACACAATAGTCCGGGGTGAAGTTCAAACACGTGTCGCTGAGAGTGCATTTCCACGTAAGAAGCCAGTGAACGGTCGTGCACGACTTCATTGCTTGTGTGCACTCGATGTGATGCAGCGCGTCACTAAGTCCAATCAAAATGACGAACGATATCCGATCGAATAAACTACTGAAAAGGATGCGAAGGCTCGTCACACGAACTTATTATTGAGGTTTGTCGGGGTCGATCAAGATACGGACAGACCTTATACATCCTGAGCTGTAAGCATCAGTCAGAGTATCCTCGACTACATTCAAAAATGCCTGGTCGAGGGGCGGTAGCCGCTTGGAAATCTAAGGAATAGAGCAGCAGCCAGGCAATTTAAAAGTTAGCTATTTGGCACTATACACACTCGTTTTGCTGCACTAAAATGACCTTAGTATACACTTGACCTTATTATGTTCCGGATAACCCTAAAACTCCTCACCACGCTTGTATTAATGGGCTATAATTTCATAGGAAAGTGGCGGTATGACAACAGCATCCTTTTGAATAAATGTCACGGGTTAGTCATTTAAGCTTATCGGGGATCGGGGCCCTCGGATTCCGGTTTCGTCTACATCCTACCGCTTTTGCCATCCGACCCTGTAGAGTAGCTAGGCATTTCAGCTCCGGGGTAGAGGGGGCTGATCCTAGAATGTGGGAGAGGCCCCGGTATTCGGTCTACCTATGGAGGCCGAGTCGTCGATTTCTACAATCATGTTCGGGGGCATTCAACCCCGGTGAAATGGGAGAGGCAAATGGGTGTCGACCCGCCATAACAAGGGATCCCGCTCGACGACCCCATCCATCATGTATGGGTTACCTGAATCAGGGGATGAGCGCACCTGCATCTTGTCAGTCCCGGTGGTTTCGCGTCCCGAGGGTAGGACTATTACCGAGGTTAGTAGGGAGAGTTATAAGGATAGGGCGTTGTACGCTCGAAGTTCATGTCGTGAGGGCTTGACTGAACTAGTTCTTATCAAGGTGCGAATGGTAAATGAATATAGACCGTAGTATGTGACAGGCGGCTTAAGCATCTCGCTGCCAAGACTTACGGAGGTAGATAGCGACTCAATCTTAAGAGCGGCGTCGGCTCGCCGTGAGGATTAAAATTTTCCAATATGTCAAGTTACCTAGTCGACGACGAACTCGTCGTCAATATATCACTCAGCGGGTAACTACCGTCACTGATGTGCGTTGAGGGTTTCACTCCTATCCCGAGGGACTTGATGTGTGCAAATAACATTGGAGGTATGTTAGGCCCCCCCTTCTTCAATACGTGTCAAGTCGTTTTTGAACTGTTTCGGGCGATATTATGGCGGTACGGATTAAGCACGTTATGACGAAGTTGCTGGACTAGAATATAATTGGGCTACTAATCACGGCGGGGAATAAATAGCTCGTGACCGCCATAATGGCACCTGAGCTGACGATCGGAGTATCATAGTTGGATTAAATGCGCCCGAGCCTACCATTCCCAAATGGTAATGAAGCAGTACACGACTACGAGGCAACAATCAAATCGTTGTTCGGCGCACTGTAACTCTAGAGCACGTGCTGATCACGAGACTAGGATTACTTAGCTACGGCTCCGATCGTAGCTATGCGGCATCATGGGTTGCCTGTGGAATTAACCCATCTAGGAGCACTATTAGTGGGGGTCGTCCGACGTCACCAACACTTCTATTCTTGTTTATGTGAATCGGTAGTACGAACCGGCCGGTGTAGACGGCGCACCTCCGCGAGGTTCGAATCATTCAGGGACCAGAACACGAAATTCTGGCTCTGACAGTGGCTACTTGCCTGGACAATCCTCCGAATGGAGTGGTGCTCACCGTGGCCTAGGGGAGAAACCCCGGAACCAGGTCCAGGCCGGAGCCAGTTCTATGTTGGGTCGACACATCCATGTTATGGTTCTTCTAGTCGACAGACGGGATTGGTTCGATCCTTTGACTTTAGCTAGTACATCTCCTATTAGGATCACACAAGAGGAATAAGAAGACCTGAAGGTTCAACCGATACAGCCGCGTGGCCCCACATCATGGGTGTTGCTTAAGACACTCACATTGATTTAGTAAAAATTGAGTATGGTTATCTACATTGGCGGCGCACGAGGGATAGGATCACGCACATGCTCAAGATAGGTACTGAGTAAAGACGGCAAATCCGAACCTCATTCATGAACGGCTATGTTGTATCTGGCGGATGCTATATTTAAAAGCTACCCGACAATTCCATCAGTGTGCTTTACGGCGCTGTAGCCGTCTAGTATAGAAATATCTGGCCTACGGTAGTTAGTAAATCGTACCATACGTAGAATCCCACTTCGTCACTGTAGCTCGTCTCAGCCAATCGTGCTCAAGTGTCGTTTCAAAGCGCCCCAGTCTCGGATCAACGACATCACAGAAAACATTGTATATAGTAACACCCAACATGTCCGTCCCCTAGCGGCGGAATAGTCGGCTATCCAGAATCGGAGATGAGACGAGGTCACTGATGGGGGCCCCCTATCACATAGTTGCCAAGGTGGACCGAGTCACAATTGGTACAAAAATCCGGTTATAGCTCATAGCTAAGCATATATCGAACTTCTCCAGTTATAGACAAATGTGCAATAAACTGCACATGCGCTCCCAAGCGCTGAGAACACTTCGAGTCTGGACTTGCTCGAACCTCCTGCGTACCACCTGATTTCTGTCTTGTCAGAAAAGCCGCGCGGATCGAGGAGAGGTGCGGGTTGCTAAGGGGGTGGTTCGCTGGCGACGCCTGCAATGTTATCACCAGGGTCTCTCCAAATTTCTCATGTGCTCACATTACCCAATTATTTGTAGATTGAGCCTTCTAAGCTTTTACGCTGAGATAGACATCCCAGCTTCCCGATGCACCACCCCCACCGTCGTACGGCCACGGGCGTACATGCCGGACAGCTTATCCCTCTCCCGAGTAGCAATCAAGACGAACAGTTATTCCTGAATAGGCAAATTAAGATCGGGGTCGCTTAGTTTTAATGAAGCATTCCGATGGACGAGGACCTAAGTACCATTGTCAGTCGGCTATCCCATGATCGCAGGTCGCTCGGAGTGGGAGTGAGGCGAAGTCAATCCTAAGACCTAGCGACTATAATGAAATGTAATTTTGGTCTCGGAACAACGCCAGACCAAGCTCAATATAGAAACTTAGCGATCATCCGCCGCGCATAGAGGGTTTGTCTATATTAAAGCAGTTGTCAGGGCCTGAGCCACGTATTGCGTCGACCGGAGAGGTGGCAGTGAGAGAGTACAGTTGAATATCGAGTACACGCCCATTAAAAAGTGTGGTACAGTCTACACGGTACGAATGCGGAGCTAGCTTATTTGTCCTTCGTAAGGCGTTAAGATAAGTAGAGCTCCGAACAGGATTAAGGTGGATCTAACAGTCCTCGGATTAAATCCGATGTAAGTATTACAATTCGTGGCCTGCAGTCATAGCTTTGTTTGGTGTTAAAATCAGTCTAAGTACACAACTGACGTTAACGGCCAGTAGAAAATTACTTTATATAAAGGATCTGTGGACGATGAAGGCATCATACAATTTAGGAGACTCGCAAGCCGGACTTATTGGGCAGCTGAGTGTTAGACTCCAAGAAAACCGAATCGCCTCTTATTGGGGAAAGGCGCGTCCGCGGGGACATTGGGTGCTGGTACTCTTATAGCCATCGTCCCGCCTTAGCAATTTTAACGCCTCAGGTTAACAATCCTCATTCAGTTTATACACTGATGTCACCCGGGTTTGTCGGAGCATAAGATGGCACAAGGTAAGTTCCGTCATGGCAGATTTATGGGTAACCGCGTGCTTGCACCCAGACGGAATATTATGATAGAACACGCCGGATCGTCTGTTAACTCTATCGAAACGACTACACTAAGGTCATCCAACAAAACTTGAATTTTCCGTTTTAGGCCGGGCCTTTCTAGCTTAACGACCGAGGAATAAGGACCACCGTAGGTGTAATAATTTACCCGGCCTTAGGTATGAGGCATCTCCATGAAAGAGCATCGTCGACCCAAATAATGGCAGGAGTAGATACCCGATAGATGATGTTTCGAATGTACTGAAAATTGCAGGGAGTACAGCATATATTGGCAATCACAAATCCAGTTATAACTTCTAAGCTGGTCTCACGCGCAGATGCGATGGTTACCATCGTCTACAACCTTCTACTATAGGTTTCAAAATCGTGTCTTGTAATCACTTTCTGTCCAATAACACTGGGTTTGGAAAATGCTATATTGGATAACGTCACGTTTAAATCCATAGAAGAGCGGGCGGCCTTTAGAAGGTCAAACACAAAGCCTAGCTCCCTATTACGTCCTAGATGCTATAGCACAGTGTCCACTCCGCCCTGTACGGTACTTCGTATGTGTGCCTTTAACAGCCCTGGTGCTTCCTGAGGGAGATATGCATTCGATCAGAGGCTGTCATGAGAGCAATGTTTCCCTGAGGCGGTCGAGACTGATGACTCCTGGTACCGGATGGCTACAACGACGGGCACGGGATTTTTGCGTATATTTTGTGGTCCTGGCGGCTAGCAAAATCTCGTGAATCCACGATAATGTGAACCGCCGATAAGTAGGCTAGAGGTTGGTTGGGGCGTAGAACAACCTAAGCCTTATCGATTACAGAGACTCCCCACTTTCGCCAGGACATAAGCATGGAAAATCACGTAGTTACAATTTGTCTGCAAGAGACCATACGTCTTGCCCAGGAGGTACCCCTTGCTGGTTGGACAAATCCCCTACCATTGTCTTGTATTCAAGACTCCAGCTATCATTTGGACATGCATAGATTCAAGCCGTCCACCGTACTTGGTTCTGGCCGGCCCGAGAGTTAGTGTACCTAGCCTATACAACGGCTTTGCTGCAGTAGACGTGAGCCCCTCAAGCGCCATAGTCTTTCTCAAACTTGAGAATCTCCTTGTTTAGTCGCCTACTGATGCCACCGGACTTCAGATAGCTAATTCAGCTGGTTTGGGGGGATACACTATTCTTCGTGATGGCCGAAACGAAGACTGTTAGCAGGGTACTTTGAAGTAAGTCTTGACCCGTGACAATTAGAAGCTGAAATCTAACAATTTATGCTCGGAGGAGGGGAGGTGGGCCATTCTTTTTTCAATGTCGTCTGTTAGGATCATTAGACACGCCAGTGACCGGGGCTGAAACGACCAGACCTAACAACCACCACCCGAATCAGGTCGGAAATGCCAAATGCCCGAGACGAGTAAAGAAGATCGAACCATTTGGGGAGATGGCCTCAGATGAACGGGCTGGGGTAATCGGACTGGACACACGGTAGGCTTAGACGGCACACAATGGCCACATGAATTATACTGTCATTGCTAGTGGTATGGTGTGTCTCCGTATACAGGCGGACGCCGACCTGGGCGTAAGCGGCACTCCAGCGCGTGCTAAGACACATGTACTATTATGCTGGTGGGCGGTCCCTGCGGGAGATTTCGAATTGGAAGTACAGATCCCTGAACGACTAGATAAAGACGCATAGTGGACCAGCTTCTGATGGGGGTACGGCCTTAAGCCTTGTTCCTATGTTCACTAGAGAAGCCGATTAAATCAGCGAAAAGTGCCAACCCAATCCAGCGACTAAGGCCCAATCGCAGGCTCCGCAACATTACAGCTAAGTGCAGTAAAAACACAACTGAATTGCATCCTCGTCATAGGCCTGGAAAGATACCAGTGGGTCAGACGTCGGACAAACGTCGCGGCCACGTTGGCGTTACCAGCCTTTTAGACCCCCCATTCCCAAAAGGTGCGACATACCTCGCCTACGTTGCGACACATACAAGAGCCATCTTTAGCTGGACATACGTTGACGCCCGAGATTGGGACTTCCAAAAGCATGATACGTCGGCTGGCGATTACAAATTTATTTCACGGATTATTCAGATGATTTGAATAACGGTAGATGCTACCACCTAGTTATGTCCGAGGTAGTACGGTTTCCAGAGATAGGGAACGAGAGATTATACTATGCATCGTGTTTCAATCTAACATCTCTCGATTCATCCATGCTTCAGGTATACTGCTCACCACTCTTAGAACCACGGCTTCAATGTGTTCTCTGACAGACGCTGCTTGATTGCGGTTACGGTTTCACCACATTACCAATGGGGCATGTCAATTTATGATGAAGGAATCAGCCGTAGCGCAGTAGTTCCTAGGGAAGGGCAATTAATACCGCTGACTGAGGAACATAATAGGATAGATTCCATAACTGCACCTAAAAAGGTAGTAAATACCTCTTCGAGTGTTCTCTACTCGTCTGCTCCATTGGGAGACAACATGACTTGACCAGTAGTACCTGCGTCACCTTGGTTGGTTGGAAATCAGATTTCGTATAGTGGGGATGTGCGGACCGATCTATTGGTCGACTGCTTACCTGCCCTCGGTCTGTTCCGATGATTTCTGCGTCGCCGGGAACAACTGATCTCTCGAATGCGGTACGGTAGATGTCTGGTAGAGACCATGTGGACAATCGAAAGTGGCTAAGTCACTGTACTAGGAAGCTCTTGTGTTCCTCATCGACTAGTCTGATCTCGGATACACTCGTAGTCTAAATGCCTAACTAAATTCAAAGACGATTCGCGATCGGAAAGCATACATCCTGTCGATGAAGAGCCGAGCGTCTTTGCCGGGTTTAGCCGTATATTCGGCTTGATTGCAGACGATCCACTCTGTGCCTTCCAACACAAAGTGATCCGCGTAAGCCGTACGCTGCGTAATATGCGTAATAATCTTTTGTAGCCTCAGTATTCTGTAGGGAAGCGATGGAAGTAATTCTTTCGCCACATCGAAGGAGCAATGGAGATGCCTGCAGTCGCCAATGCACACAACTCGAAGGAGTTGTAAGGAGGCAATGTTTGCTCCGCACGCCGGGTTGGAAATCAGAAGAGAAGTAGCCAGCAGCCTTTTTACATAGGGTTTCAGTGGTTCGAATTTTCCGCGTGTGGCGGAGTTCTCGCTGGTTTTATCTTAACTGGACATCAAGCCAATCCACACTCGGACGTCATCGTAATTCATCCCAGAAATATCCATAAGAGCCCCCAGCTACGGAGAGCTCAAAGGAATGGTTAGCATGGTCAGAACTACCTGGGTCACGCATGGTAACTAGGTACCGTCCCTAACTACTTGTTTTAGCATTGACATTTAACCAATATCCGTAGGCATCTTAACGGTTGCCCGCTTATCGACGTACTCTAGTTTCAATTAGACGTACAGGAAAGGTCGTCGATACTGATCCCTCAATGGGTAAGTTTGATTCAGACTGTGACGGGACGCATTCTTTATACCGAGCAAACGCGAACAAGCTTACTTACAGCCGCCGTGATGCACCGGAACCGTTCCTTAAACTCACGACGATACTACGTTTCAACCCAAGCGAGTTGATTAGCCGCGATGGACCGCGCTTAAATCAGTATAGGCCATCGAGCCTTGGACCCATATAGTTCGGACGCCTACGCCCTGTAGGGATTCAGCACCGTGTCCTATCTCTAGGATCACCGTACTAGTCTCGTGTCATCAACTTGTGCCGTGCATCCACGATTGTCAACTCTATCCTACCCCCTGTCCAGGTTCTTAACCGGGCGTCTGCGCTAGATAGAGCAGTATTGCTGTGATACTTAGATTGTTCTGGACATTCCAACGAACGCTACTTTACAACCAAATTTAGTATTAGAACATTAAGCCTTATTCCTTGGAGCAAGGCTCGAGATGCACTTATAACACACCTTCTAACTAGCGGGAGAAGCTGAACGCCTGCCGATCAACGTTATTCCTGGATGGTACGCCTACATAGGAAGAGTTAGGTTGGCGCGCATCTCGAGTAATAAACAGTCTCACCAAGTTGGTTTACTTGTGATACTGTGCGCATGTCATCGTGAGCCCGATGCGAGAAGAAAGCAATTCGAGTTATGACTCATACCATGAGTATTCCGTCCGCCGTACAGCAAAAATGGGCGATTCTTCGACGGACCGTGGAGCTCGCAGTACGGGTTTACATAGGCTGTTGGTCATCGGAAAGGTATAAGATACGGTGAACGGCATTGTCAACCGGCGTTCGTCTCTAGTCCGACCGTTTGAGCGTATTCAATCTACTAAGATTCCGGGGTCCGCTTGACTCGGGGGAGGCTATCCGGACTCCACAACATGTGATGGAGACCTACGTGCGTCCGAGCGTGGGCGATTCTCGGCACGTCTTTAGTTTCGATGCAGCGCGTGGAACGAGATGACCTGCCCGCTTGTACACGTGGCCTATCAAAAATAGGTTCTGATTGAACGTAGATCTGGCGGTGACTCAACTGCGGCAGAATGCTCCTAAATCAGGTTACACAAGGTAGGGCCATGCGGTTGACAACATCATATTATACTAAGGGACAAGCCCCCTAACGGGATACCGTGTAATTGGCAACACGGCGGTGAGATGGGGTTTCTTGGCCGTAGTATAGCAGCTTGTGTGTCTTTAGCCATCTGGGCCGGACTGGAGAAAAAGAGACTACTACTGCGGTTCCAGCCATGCTCTCAACGGGTCGAAAGCTCTTCGTACGGGGCAACGCCAGTAGGGTGTCATGGTAATGATTAGGGAAATAACATCACCTCCGCCACAAGAGCTAAGACTTGGTGTGGGAAGGACCAGTATTCGGCACTGAGTCCAGGTAATCATCTGCAGCGGCCCAAGAAATATGGAGAAAATTGTTAGATATAGTTTTCTATTAGCTAGTACAAAACTTTGTAGGGTTCCAAGTTGTGCTTAGCACTTACGCCCCAGCGAGGGTCATCTCTGCTCCCTAATGGTTGTCCAGAATTTCGGGCACGTATAAAGCAGGTGTCACGTGGCTCTTAGCTTAGGAACCGTTGCGGACCCACATCGTGTCCAGTGCTTAAGAAATGCGTTAGCGTAAATATATAACATCTATGGGATGGGGCAGACTCCGGAGGAGTAGCATGGTTATAGATATATTGCCAAATTGGATGTGAGACAAGTAGCAGGCGAACGGGCAGCATCTACTAGCCAGGGCCTGTAAATCGGAAAAAATCGTGGTGTCTAGGCGACGTCAGGCGGTACCTTATGCTTAGCGATACACAGCGTAAAATGCCAATCAGTCACAAGCTAGACGCTAAACATCGGCACAGTTAGGTTAGCTGCTTGTTGTTGAGGCTCGCTCGATCTTAGTGGTTTTTCGCCGTCTATACCGTATGGCGTAACGGAATAAAGCCTGCTTCCCTAGACAGATTACGGTGAACACATCAGCCTATTGCTTAGATGAGAAAGTTGTGATGGCGCTACTGGTGAGGGTCGCCGGACGCCCCTTACCCACGCCAGAAAATTTATCTGACGTGGGAGATGTCGTTCTTTTAGCACGGAGTTTTTCTTCGTGCTTTAGGTAACCGTACGGAAGAACCTTACAACTACTCGCTTTAGCACATTACTTCCTATATCTCTAATCAAGAGGTTATTCGGGTACATAACTTAGGGTCGGATCCGTTACTCCGCACGGTGGAACGCCCGAACTTATCATAACGTGGGACTTATTCCGATTTAGCTTAGTCCGGAAACACCAAGCCGGTGGTAACACAAGGGACTCCGACACCCTATTCCTGAGCAACTAGCCCGGAGATGAAATTATACAACCACGCATTTAGAACCGAACCGTGGCCACACAACCAGCTAACTGTCGTAGACTCGACGTCACTAGATTTCTACCCTACGCATTAACCGTGTGGAGCTATCCCCACAATCGGACGTACCGTTGAATTGGGTCCCAGCGATATCAACCCGCCGCAGTGGGTCATACTGCAGATCCACGATTTGGCGTACAGTTGGAAAGACGGCACCCTCAGGAAACCCAAATGTTAGACGGTCCAACACCTTAGCGCATTAAGCGAGTTAGTAATACTCTGCTGACAGAACAAGTGTTTCCTCCTACGGCCGACGCACCGGCAAAGGGATTTGCGGGTGCCAGCGCCCACAGAGATACTGATAACGGATCTGGTAGAGAGGCAGAGCTATTGGTACGACGGTCACGTCATCAGGCGTGACCGCCAGGAGAGTATAGGTGGACCGGACGGGTAAGTGGAAGTTGTGGAGAAAACGTCAAAGATGACGATTCGAATTTAGTCGCTCTTCTTGTAGCCCCTAAGGGTGGTTTTGAGAGTAACCCACCTTCCGCCATGGAGATCCTTATTGGTATGGATAGGTGTACCTCGCGTAAGTTGCAGTACCTTTCCTTTAATGGTACGACGTGTTTTGACGGTTTACAGTAACGGCAATAAAACACAATATCCGCATGGGCATAAAGTTTTCCAGCACTGCCTTCTTCCATTGGGGTTAAACAAGGTCCTACTCCCATGTACTGCCGAGTGTTCGTTAGAGACCAATCTACCACATCATCTAGTAATATAGTGACTGAGTGGGACGCCGGCCTAGTCTGTGGGGTATGTTGATCTGTCAGGCATAGGGGGGAAGCAATGAACCCGAGAGGGGTGAACCGTGTCGGCTAACTTTGCGCTATTAAGCCGCAGTGGGTACTATGTCAATGCCAAGTCTTTACCCCTAGTTAAACTAAATGCTTCGAAATGCGGCAGGGGTAACAAAGGTAACGAGACGGCTTTAAGAGAGCGATTGGCAGTCAAAAGTGTTCGGGACAACGTATTAGGCACGTATGCACGCGTGCACCTAGGGTTCTCCTTCACGCATTCAATGCACTAGGATTAAGTTAAGTTCGGGTAGTGCAGAGAGCTAAGTCTCTGACAGACGGACGTTACACATTGACTCAAGATGATGATGGTGGTAGTCTACACGAAACCTACCCGTGTCCACCCCACGAGTAAGCTAACCGGCTGGGGTTAACAACAAAGGTGCGCACCCCTTACAAACTGTGCATACACCCACTGACGTCGTCATTAAAAAGGAAGCAACTGGCTTAGCCGTACCCCTCGCCGTCCTCAATTTTTGTTTTCTTACATACAAAGGACCTGTGAAGCGCCGTCAACTAATTAAGTGCATTCGTCTCGAGGATACGCAATCTAGCACTCAGGGACCTTAGCCTGTACTTACAGGGTTGGGCCTCGTGTATTGATAACATCGTCATCTTATCAACTTGTCATGAAGCGATAGGTGTCGAGCTGAAAAAAGTACTCACACGTTGGTCAAGGGCCGAAATGGAATCGCATCCTGGCGCGCTCACTTCCGCGCAGACTTTCGTTGATCCAGTTCCTATCCGGTTACGACTGTCTTGGGCCGTTGCATCGCCGACCAGGGTGCGAAGCTATGGGGATATCACGCCACAGCAAGGCCGAATAGAATGAAATATCGAAACCAGGGCCGTGTGCCTCCTGCTAGGCTACGTTAGTAAGTACAATTTTGGCTACAGTGGGCGGGGACCGCTGGTATGAAACACCTCTTGGACGGTTGCTGACAAGCGGTGAAATAAACTTCACTGTGTACGGTGATCCTGCTCACCTGCAGGTAGTGCAATACCCGGTAACAGCTGCGTCCAAGCCCAAAATGTCAGACCAGGGGTGGTTTGAAACTGATGATAGTCGACACCTGCGACTCACAGAGCCCAATCCTGCCTGAGGTTCTTAGATCATATTGGGGTCCAATACCGATAGTGCAACAATGTTTAACATCAAGTTGAAATAGACTTAATACTAAGGCAGATCGAGGATGGCACTGTGGAGTATGTAATCGTACGAGCAAACTTTGGACGAATACAGCGTAGCTGGTAAATATCTCAAGAGAGAACACGGACGCCGTCCAACCACATACTCTGTCGTCGAAGTAGCCAACTCTGAACACTCCGGGTAACGGCGCGAACCGTATAACCCACCCAATCTGCGAAATGAAGATTAAACAGATGGAAGTATTTCACGTACAAAATATTTGCGGGCGCAATGGGCCCTTCCGGGGGTGCTTAGGCGTCAACCGTGAGAGGGTCAGTCGAGCCTCGAGAGTGGAGCGAAATATCTCAAGACTGGTGCAGGTAGAACTTAACTAAGAGATCACTAAGAAGAAAAGAACCGACGACACCTGCTACCGAATTCCACGTTAAGCTCCTAGCTAGCCAGGCCGAATGCGTAGGCCGTTTAATGGCGAGATATACGCCGTTTAGGATGCATAGCGCACGCTGAAACGCGTCGGGCGGGTAACGCCGAAGGTACCTGGGAACAGTGTAACGGTATTGATCAACTAGCTATGACATACATAGACGCCACACTCGCATTGGCAATGTCCGGGAGTCAACGAGTATAATAACGGTGGTCAACATCCGGTTCTATGTGACCGATCTTTTGAAGGAGGGGCCCAACAGAAGAACCCGTTAAACTTATAATCGTTGGAATTGGATAAGCCTGACCGTCTGTCGGTTTAACAGATTCTGGCTGGGACATATAGGTATCGTCATCTCCCCAAAGGCGCGATGAGACGATCAACACTAGCATGTGTACGGAGGTAAGAACGGGAGACACAGGAGAGCCTCACCATTCTGGCGAATTGCCCGATGATGCTGATTGCAATTACCAGCGAAACGTCGTACTCAAATTGTAAATGTTGTTGCTTCAACACACCGGTGGGCTAAAGCAGTGAACTATTTGTCTTTGTCAACGTGACACATTTTTACTGATTGGCCGTGTCGGTGGTGGAGGGTTACGACACATTTATAAATAAACGCGATCTAAACCCAAAATCGTTGATTATGGACATTCCTATAAGTTATCCGATTGCATCCACAGATTTAATGGTTGTTACAAACCTTGCTGAGATGATTCTTCAGTATTGGACCACGCTAACGGCATCACTTTCACCCAAGAGGTTGTGCCAGCGGTAACCATGTATTTAATGTTCCTTGTACAAGTACAGTCCTTTGGTAAATCCACCGATGGAAGAGGACTTCCCACGACGCCTGTGCGGGTCTTGGGGCTATCGTTTGACCACACTTCTTCATCGCCACGCCGATCCATTGACCGTGCGTGTCACAAATCTCGCCAAGAATATTGCGACACCATTGCATGTTCTCCAAGGGGGCTTGCGCGCGTTAACAAATGCTCCAGTTGCAGGCAAAAGCGTGCGAGCTGTGGGTGAAATTGGTGGGTTGAGCCCGAGTGTGTTTGCTGTTCAAGGCTAAGAGAAAACGTCTGAGTAAATGTTGCTCTGATAACTCGTCCACTACATAAAGGTATTTATTTAATCGCACGCTTGCGCGTCACTTCTTCGACTGTCTGCCGCTAATACGCGACGATCGTGCACGTCGTTTGTGTTCTTAACAATACTCATATGTATTATTGGGTCTTTCGGTAAAGTCACGTAGATAGGTTCAAAGAAAATAACAAAATAACAAAAAACTACAACGTTTCGATCGCAACACAAGCAATCGTCATCAGGAGAAAAAAGAGTGGGAAAGATGCTGAGGCAGGCTGTTTTAAAGTTTTGAAATGGGTGTAGCCCAAGGGTCATAAACGAAGTGGGCGGGGCCAGTGATGTTAAAGTGATACATTTGCATGTCAATGTAAGGTCGGGGAGCTCCCTCCACAACAACGAAGGCGCGGAGGTGGCCATTGTATTGTGAGAGATTAGCATGTCAATGTAAGATCGCAGAGCCACTGCCCACATTGAGGACACGATTGACAGTTGCTGTGTTAGTGCAAGACATTTAACCTGTTCATGTAAAACCAGAGAGTCTAAAATAACTACTAACATCGGAAGGTAGGATGGAAACATCTCAGCCAGTTGTTACTTAAACTGGTTAATCACATCCTTCCAATGATTGCTCAGTTTGTACCCATCTTCTCGGTTGAAATTGTGTCTGTATCTATATGGATGGCTTGATGAACGGATCTTTCTGATAGCCAGTGGGCTTGCAAAGTACCTTCATCTTTGATAAATCTATTTCGTGTGTGCCCACTGCATTAAAACAATGATCATCAACGGCCGAGATATTGGTTCTGCCGTGTTTCAGATCTGCCTTATGTTCGCGAACACGGTCCGAGACATGTTGCCTAGTTTCCCCAATGTAACTACTGCTGCAGACACAGCTTAGTTTGTGAACGCCAGGGTGTTGCATGTCAGGAATCAGAACCTGCACAGATGGGATCAGATCACGAATGTTTATGTACTGTGTTAAATCGAACCTGGATCTTGTTAATATGTTTGCTGTTTCAGCTCCATACTATAAACATTCCTTCCCTTTATTAATGCTAACCCTACTCCCTCCCTTTGATGCTGCTAATCCTGCATAATGCACGGGCATAATATGACTTTGAAACCCCCCGCCCACCTCCTACGCATTCCACAAGTAGTGACTAATCCCATATCTGCATTTCCATAAATATGCTAAATTCCTCTTGATATGCAAATTCTTTGTCAAGGCGCTCTTCCCCCTCCAACCCAGCTTAAATATACGCTGCCAAGCCTGGTGGTGTTCATTCAGACGCTGTCTTTCCGACAGACCTGTTCTTCACCTGAGGACGGCTGCTTGCGTTGTGGCCGAAACGTCGTGAGAATTATTTTATTATGTTTTATTTTATTATTTTATTATTTCCCTTCTACGTGACTTTACCGAAAGAACCAAGAAGATGTTTGCTGTAAGTTGCATTCATTGTTTGTACAAGCTGCTGGGGCTGGCTTGACGACAGCGCAACATGAAGTGCTGATGAGGAGAAGGCCGTGGATGGAGATGCATGTTGTGACTGCCTGCTAAGGAAAACACCGTGTGGCATTCACATTCCGGTACTTGGGATAATACACGAGTCTCCTTTATACAGTTTGCAAATGTCATTAAGGAAATATAAATATGTGGAGGAGGAAAAAGTACTTCTCTGTGTAGGCTTTTTCTGTGACGAAGCGGCACTTTTCAGATTACAGTATATTACATAAATTGTCAATTGCAATATAAATGAGAGTGTTAAATACGAGTAATATGCACCACCTGATATGGCAGCACGTATCCTCAAATCCCAGCGAGTGAGACCATTGTGTGTGTGTTTGAGAGTGTGTGCACACATGTCAAGTGGAGAAAAGTTTGGTCTGGAATTTGGAAATTTAGCCGTTTTGACGGCGGCTTGTTTGAGGTGCTTTGCTTGAGGCTAAAATGTAACTTGAATTAGCAATGAGTCGCTGCTTGAGACGGGCACGTCATCGCGCAGGCAAAGCCTCGTGCTTCCCACAGGCGGAGGTGTGCAGCCCAAATGTGGGTTTATTGATTTCGCATTAGGTGTAAAAATTGCACGGAGTGTAAATGTGATAATCGGAAAAATATGCCTCCCTTGACGTTAAACTGGAGTTTTTTTTTTTACAAACTCGCAACACATATCAAGGGTGTTGAGAGAAAAAAACTAAATATTGGCTTCCCAATGCTGCTCTAGTTTTACAAATTGCGACAGTATTTCAGTTTCATTTGACACGTTCAAAATGGAAGCCAAAACGCATATGTTAAAGAACATCAAAAAGCACACAGCAGTGACCACCGTTTATTTGTTTGCGGGCTTTGCAGAGTGCAAATGGGACTGTCGTCATTTCTCGACATGTCACCTGGTTACATCGAGTAAACTTGAACTCATCTTATTGTGAAAGGCACCTTTCCCAGACCCCCACTTCTCGTCTGTTAAATTACATCTCACGAAGAGACTGGGCAATCTTGCATACCCACTGGCCAGTCTCACATATTGATAGGTCGCAGAATATATTGCCTTTATTTCCAAGTTAATGGCCCATTAAGACTGTTTTAGAGTCATGGGTTTTAAAGTGGCCACGTGGCTCAGAGGTCAGGGCACTGAGCTGGCACCGTTGAGATTCTGGGTTCAAATGTTGGCAGCTGCCTCTGATTAAACCGGTTTCTCATTTCTCTTGAGTTGATGGTCTCAGCTTGAGGGTATAATAACAACAAATCCCATCACAGTTACTTTGATTTGCATTTCATTTGGTTAAGCTGTAGCTTCTGAGAATAAAAAGATGAAATATCAGTTTGACTGTCTGCAACGAGTGGCTGTGGCAGGGCTTTACAGAAGTAGTTCTGTGATGTCCGCCTCCTTGGACCAATTCTCTAACAAGTCGTGATGCAACTTCTCTGCGAGACGTCTGGGTGAATTCCCCATCTCATGTTGCCAGGAGCAGAATCGGGCTTCAAAAACAAAACAATTACACGTGGAATGTTTCGATTTAAAGCTTTCGTCACTGCAGGGATTCGTCTTCTTGGTTCTTTCGGTAAAGTCACGTAGTTGGAAATAAAATTAAACAAATCACGACGTTTCGATCGCAACACAAGCGGTGGTCATCCGGCAAAAAAAGATGACGACCGCTTGTGTTGCCTCGAAACGTCGTGATTTTTATTTATTTTATTTGCATTAATGTTGATGTTTTACCTACGTGACTTTACCGAAGAAAAAAAAAAACCTAAGAATATTAATCCTTGCAGTCACGAAAGCTTCAAATCTAGAACCAAGAAGAATTACGCGTGGGTTTCAGAATTCAACGTATAACAACAAGCAAACAAACACATGTGAGAAATAAGCCGAGAAAATACCATTTGACAAAATGGCCTTTACATCTGCCAAGAACAGCTTCACTGATATGTAAACACGGCAGTCTCCTTGGGATGCACAGGGTAAAATGAAAAAAAAAACTGTAATACATTGCCACAGTTTGTAATTATATTGCCATATCCAGAAGCTGAATTCTGCTGAAGAAGCTAACAACTGACGCGACCTTTTAGTTTTACAGAGCCTTTTGGGCAACAGCAAAGGGCTTATGAAGGGCACCACTGAGGCTGGATGAGTGCACCCATTTCAGGCACGTTGTACCTATTGCCTGTAATCACACCGCAGAAAGTACATTAATTTTGCATGATTTTCATTTTACTTCTTAGAAATACGCTTTAAAGATCCAAACTAATCAATGGCCTAATACACGGACTGTTAAATGGATTGTGGCTAGAGCTCATTAAGTTCAATGTGGTGTACATTCCGATGTAGTGTACATTCCGTTAAATTATCTTTCTCCATATCTGAGTGATTTGAATGTAAAATATGCCTTGATGCACTTGCTTGATTTCACATCGTGCGGCACACGCCCATACAGAGAAGAATATCCGTTGCGTGGAGCCTTTTCATTTGTTACGGAGGCAATGTTTTATTTCCATAATCAACTACAATCACAATCATTTTGAACCCTTTGCCAATTCACTGCTGGATGAAGGTCTCCCCAAATATTTGCAATCGATCTCAAATCGCCAGGTTCATAACACAGTATGCTAACCACTGTGGCAGCACCACCCCTATACGTGCAATTACATCGTCCTTTATTTCCGATTTTGTTCAATAATTGCTACATAACATGCCCCATAAAATTTCTCCTTCCCCTCTGTAATCTGTTCCACCCTGACACTCGCTGTGGATACACCCCCTGGACTTCTCATTAACCGATTTCTGGGGCTGTGAGCGGGATAAGATTCAGACACCATGCATGGCGATTGGTCTATTTAACAGCCTGGCAGGGCATATTGTGAAACAGTATGATTAAACAAACCACAGCACCATGTGTGTGTTTTCGTTGTATTTTTCTCATTTTTACTCAAGTTTATCTCAATTGTGCTTTTGGCGTCATGTCAAGAAATTGAGACTCTAGTTGGATCTCTCACAGAGGAAGCAACCCTTTGTGTTGTGTTCGAGAACAGCCCACAGAAGTGGATGCCACAGAGCTGCCCCGAGATTTCTCAAAATAACCTCTGGTTCACAGAGCAGAGGGGAGGCCTTTTGCTTCACTCTCCAATTCAGCTCACAATTCCCGCAACAACATTTAGCAATCAGTATGCAATCCCTAAATGTGGTTGTGAGAATGATTATTCAACTTACCGGTCAGCTGAAAAAATAATAATTGGCACCTTAAATGCGTATACGCTTGAGATTTCAATTTATGTGATTATGTTGGGTGGTGGATGGTCATACGACAGACATTTGGCCCGATGATTAGGGTGCTTAACCCGAAAGTAATTTATTAATTCTCAAGTATAGTCAGTTGATGGTCACAGCTTGGCCACTCATGGCTGCGCACACCCTCGATCATATTATATTATTTGTTGATACTGCATTGGCAGCAGTGCACAAGCACATAACAAAAACACATCAAGACATTCGTCATTAACAAATGCTTTAAAATAAAAAGTATCGAACAGGTAATGTTCAGGCAAGGTTCCTTATTCACACCAAGGGGAAGCCAGGGAGGTGAATTTTTATTAGTTATTTTTGTAATTCATTTAGCTAAATTCCAATTATGAGAAATAAACATTAATCCGTTAGACTGCCATCGAATGAAAATGTATCTGTAGCCTGGTGTGTGTGAGGGTCACTTGAAAGGACCTCAGGAGTAGTTCTCTGATATCACCTTCTGTGGATCCTTCTAAAAAATGGAGTCATGCACTGCTGGACGTGAGTTACAAATGCATACTTCTACTCATGCAGTGGCCATCAATTTGCATAGTAGAAATGTAATTTGTTAAAAGACAAGATGAAAACAAAAGTTTGCCTTGTTCTGTAATTTTCATGATTAACAAAATACTGCTTGAAACGTACAATTCCCACAACACATCTTTTTAATCTCATGCAGTCCATTTTATGGATGGCTGCTAATGTGGTGAAACAAGGATTCACTTAATTAGGAAGCTATTTTTTTTGCCAAAAGCCATCCATTAGCTTTAATGTGGCACATCCATTATTAACAGCAGAGCAGTGCTGTGTAAAGACAGGCAGACACACACACATAATGGGAGGTGACAGAACTTAAGATTGCTCTTGTTTCACGCTATTAGCAGATTGTAGCAACGTTATGGTACTTTGTTACATTTCCTACTTTCGTTTGGATACTGAGATTTTCCACACGTTGTTCTCCAGTGTTACCTTACTCTAGTGTCTGGCTCTGTGCTCTCGGCTGGGGTATGTTAAATTCCATTGCATTATAGTGAATGGGAATATGTTTAGGAGCTAAATGTCATTGTTGGGGGTCTGCTAGCCACGACGTGAGGGCTTCGGGAGATTGTTCGTGCAGTTTTGATGTTCCTCTTCTGTTGAAGGAGAGCAGACTATTACTGAGGTTTATAATATGGTTCATCGTTTGGGTTCCATGGCTACAACTGGGCTACTGTGGCTTATCTTTAATTATCCATAAATTAAGGAGATATGGACATTGGCTTGTTGATGTACTGTGGTTCATGGTTACATCAGTACGTAGATTCCATTGCTAGTACAGCATGGATGTCTTTGCACACTTGGTTTAACAACTCTATATGAACACTCCAGTTAAGAGAGGTTCCGATGGTGAGAAAACACTGCTATTTGCTCAATTGAGCCAATTTTGAATATGAAGCGTTTTGAAAGTATACATTCAAAGGAGAAAGCTGATTGGCTCAGGGGTCAGAGCAATGAACCAGCACTGCTGAGATCCTGGGTTTGAAGTTGGAGTTTAATGCACCCATGTTTAGACCAGTTTCTCAGGCATAGCGAGTTGGTATTTTCAGCCTCATCACCAATGACTTCACAACTAAACATTAACCACGAACATTTTGATTCATTTATGTGATTATGTGGGCAGTGGAGGGTCATGCACCAGATCATTAGGTGGCTTAACCCAAAGTAATTGATTAATTCTCAAGTATAGTCAGTTGATGGTCACACCTTGTCCACTAATGGAAACATGTCCAGTCATGGGAATTATTAAATATTCACGCAACTGCCATGTAAAGTCTATTATTCTGTAGAATGATGTATGGAAAGGTGGACCACGTAGTGTGTGTTTATCTCCATATATATAAAATAGCAAAGTTGTGAATATGTGTGTCTGTTCAAAATGTTTAGCGTACTTCCCGACATGCAACAAACTGGAAAATTGCCATGTGGGTACGTTCCAGACTGTACACCATGCACAAATTATAAAAAATACACTTTAGTTTTTTTTTTGGGGGGGGAGCTCAATAATGCATATATTTTTTGCACAGCAAGTAAGCTGTGAGGTCAAATCTGTCATGTGACCCGCACATGTGGAAACGTAACGCAGTGTAGTGTAGTGGTTAGCGTGCTGCGCTACGAACCCGGCGACCCGAGTTCTATTCCCGCTCACGGCTACCACCGCTGACGATTATTTGAACCGGTCCCGGGCCTCCCCTAGGTCCACTCAGGAACAAACGAAACGAGACATGCAAGGCAGAGCATGTACATCGGGAAAAACAAATGGTAGAAAAGGAATGGATTCTGCAATCAAATTGTCCTGAATTGTAAGAGTTCATCGAATCGAATGGGTCTCGGAGTAAACCATTACATACATGCCAAACATGTTCCTTCGGAGTGGGCAGATAGGAACTTGGTTGGACAGCGCATTCGTGCACGACAGAAAGCTCGCGGTCACGTGACACACTTCAACCAATCCGGGAGGTACATGTTTGGGAGGGGCTATGCACGACAGACAAATAATCCCTGGTGGGCAGTGTGGAACTGTTGTTCCTACCTGTTTAAGTGTCGAAGGTAAAAGTGCAACCCTGCAATTTCTCGCTCGTGTCACTACTGGCAGACAGACGGGCCTGCTACGAAGAGGGTTCACTCCAGAGAGCCACTTATACGTAGTATTTTAGGCCTACTCTTCCACCCTGGGCACACATCTTGGAAGAGACGAGAGTTGCTCGCTTTACTCGACCTGTCGATAGGCTAAACTGCACAAGGGGCCGTCCATAAATGACGTCACGCGATTTTGGACGATTTTTTACCCTCCCCCTCCCCCATCGTCACACGGCGTCACAAAAAGTCAGACCCCTCCTTCAAATATGACGTCACAAAGCTCTGCCCCCCCCCCAAAAAAAATATGCTTCAAATCGCTTTAAACTATTGTCATTGTAGTGCGTATTTAATGTGCCGCTGCACTCTGAAGTTGTAGGAGAAAACATTTTTTTAAAAAGTCCATTTAATTAAGTAGAACGTGTTGTCTATATTTATTTACAGTTGAGCATTTTGATGTGACGTCATATTTAAACCCCCCCCCTCGTCACACATCGTCACAAATGTCTGACCCCCCCCCCCTAGGTGTGTGACGTCATTTATGGACGGCCCTTAGACATATATTCACTCGTCATCTTAAATCACGATTTTTGCCTCTCCTCTCGCCGTTAAATTACATTGGCATATTCAACGTTTCAATGGGTGCAGGTTGGATTTCTTCCGCACCGTACGTAGACAACCGAGCTAATTGTAGGTTTGTCGAAGGGGGAATAACAACATACCCACACACAAAATGGCAGTTCTACGGAGATTAGTTTTCAATTTGGACGTAGCTATGGACAGTCAACACTAATTTACAGCGAATAGCTTTTTTTTTGCTTGTTGCAGTGTTTCACACCTTTTGTGATTGGAAGTTATTGAACACGAGTTGATGGTCTCGTCGAAACACACGCGGCGCCGAACCATAATGCTGCCAGTCACTTTAATGACCGTGGGATTGTTGTGATGGGATGTGTTGTTCTCACATCGCGGCTGCGTAGGCGACTTTGCATTTATTTTTTTAAAGAACAATACGTTCCATTATTTGTAATGTTATCATCAAGTCCCATGACAAAGACGCAATCATTCGTAAGTGCCACGATGCTGGTGAAGCCGCTAAACGGCTGATAGCTATGCCATTGTATTTCACACTATTGAAAGCAGTATTATTATCTGGCAATTACAGCGAATGGACATTTTTTTCACTACTTCGCTCTACCCCTACCCCCCCCTAAGCAGTATAAAACTTGGCACTCATTTCTCCATCGTTGCCGCTGCGATTCCTCCGCGGTTTTTGCTGATGTTGCTTGAAGGCATGGCAAGTTCACAACTCGGCACACTTCCCACACGCTGAGCAGACTTCGAGTCATCTCCCATATCGCCAGTAAAAGCCCCTTTTTGGCAACGTCCACATCCTAACAACGAGGAGTGTCATTCCTAAACTCCCTTCTCGGCAAGAGCAATTGAAGCAAATGGTTTTCGGCAATTTGTAAACATTTGCATGGGTTTTCTTTGTTTCTGTGAGTAACAAGGCGGTAGAGCAAGTGGTTCGCAATCAGAAGGTCGTGAGTTCACATCCCATTGGGGCTTTTGTCCCATCCCAACATCCCTCTGGAGTCGGAAAAATGCCATTGTTGGGAAAGTCGACAGTGGGTGTGCTGTGGATAGACTCGTCCGTGTCACAGTAATATGGAAATTCCGTCACTGGCTCAGGGCTGTAGTGCTTAGCACTTCCTCAATGCTCATTGGAGCAGCAACATCGCTTTAACTGTATTTGTTTCAAAAGAGGCTTGAATAATTACGTGACTTTTAAATATTGACTCAAAGCTTTCGTGACTGCAGGAATTCATATTCTTTGCGTCTTTCGATAAAATCACGCAGAAACAAAAATACAAAATACTACGACGTTTCGATTGCAACGTCGTAGTTTTTTGTAATTTTAGTTTTGTTTCTACCTGACTTTACCGAAAGACCCAAAGAATACGTGACTGTTGTCTGTGATTTCAGTAAAAATGGCATCGTGAATTTACATGATCCTGATTTTTAAGTTAAATGGGTTTTTATTTATTCCACAAGATGGGAGATGTTTCATATAACCGTGGGTGGAAAAAACCCGATTTTTCCAGCGGCAGGCATCGGATTTTTTTCTTTAATACAATTAAACCCGATTTCTGGGAATTAAAACCTGGTTTAATGAATACGAAACTCTGATAGGCTTAGGCTGCTTCCTTGTCGGTGCTGATGTCATATTCGGGGCCGTCGGGCACGGGTAGTCGTAGAATGTGGGCAGGTTGGTCGTGATGAACACGAGCTTCTCCACAATCGTGGGCGCCAGTGAGTTCCTTAGCTTGGAATGGATGAAGCCCATCGTTGAGAAGTGCGGTTCTGCAATTAGAACCAATTAAACCGGATTTCTCCCAATCTCAGATGATCGGTTTAATATAAAAAGACAATTATACCCGATTGTAAAAAACCCGACTGTGCCACCCTTGCATATAACCAATATGATAGCACCCTTACATGAACGCCTGATGATGCTGGTTGAAATCACCGGCAAAAGTTTTTGGTTTCTAATCCGCTTGTCCTGGTGAGGGTCGTGGTGGCAGCGTGTTGAGTAGGGCGGTCCAGACCTCCCTTTCACTGGCGACAGACTCCAGCACACAGCTCCTATACACTATTTCACGATACACTACTATATACTACACTATACACTACACTACTATATACTGCACTATATACTACTATACACTACTACACTATCATATATAACACTACTATATACTGCACTAAACACGACTACACTCTCCACTACTATTTCCACTATATACTTCTATACACTAGTACACTAACACTACTATATACTACACTATATACTACTATACACTACTACACTATCATATACTACACTATACACTACACTACTATTACACTACATTATAGCTATAGTAATAGGTGTTTACCCTTTCAACTGGTACAAAAACTGACACCTTTATACAAGGCATCATTTTTGCAATACCAACAACACAAGCAGTCAAAATGCAAACAAAAATAAACAACTCTGATAATGATAATGAGTTGTTTTTTTTGTTTGCATTTTGACTGCTTGTGTTGTGGTTATTGCAAACATGATGCCTTGTATAAAGGTGTCAGTTTTTGCACCAGATAAAAGGGTAAACACCTATTACTATATTTTGCCACTGGTAAAGGAGATGTCTCATAGTAGTACATTATAGCTCTTCCTGGAGAATTCCCGGGCGTTCCCAGGCCAGCTGAGCGACATAGACCCTAGATTTGAAGCTTTCGTGACTGCAAGGATTCATATTCTTAGGTTTTTTCGGTAAAGTCACGTTTTACCTACGTGACTTACCGAAAAAACTAAGAATACGACATCGACCCGTCAGCGTGTTCTGGGCGGCCCCGAGCTCATCACCCAGTGGGACGTGCTACCCGTCAAGTTCCAGGGGGAGTCTACCTGGGGGCATCCTAACCAGGTGCCCGAACCACCTCAACTGGCTCCTCTCGATCCGGAGGAGCAACGGCTCGACTCCGAGGCTCTTCCGGATTACCGCGTTCCTCGCAAGATCGTGGAGTGGGCCCGGCAACCCTGCGGAGAAACCTAATTTCGGCTCCTCGTACCCACGATCTCATCCTTTCGCTCATTAGCCAAAGCTCATCACCATAGGGGAGGGGTGGTGATGCAGACGACCTGTAAACCGCGAGCTTTGTTCGAGAACGCAGCTCCCATTTCGCTACCACGAACGGTGCAGCGCTCGTATCACTGTGAACGTCGCACCGATCCACCAGCCAATCTCCCGCTCCCACTTACCATCACTCACGAAAGAGACACCGAGGGACTGAAACTCATCTACTGAAGGGCAAAAGGTCGTCCTCAAATTGTAAACGTCGTGGGTGTTGTCCTCTAACACACCGGTGGTGCTGAAATAGTAATACATTGGCAAGGTTCTGTTCACGTGACAAACCTTGCTAATTGACGGGTAGAGGTGGGTGTGCGGACACGTTGACATTTGTGCGATCTAACCTGTGAACAGTGTACATGTCGATTTTCATGGGAATAGAGGAAATAGTTTTGGTGCAAATGAAACGTAACAGGTGTGCTTTTATCCAAATCCAAATTTTTGAGACTATCCTGAACTTTAGTTAAAATTAGATACACTTTTTTTACGGTTCACACTTTCAAAGTGTGGTGTTGGCACTGCTAAAGATAGCATTTTGAACATTGTGACTTTTATATTTTTAATGGTGATACTTTTCCACAATGGTCACTGGGTTCATCATAGAGTTGTCACTCTCCGGTTATTTGTCTATAATTTGGAATGACATTTAAAATGGAAGCGGTCAAAATGCCAATTAAAATAATCAGCAGTTAGCTGACATCAGCACAGGGATAAACGCTAACATTCATCAACTTCAATTAAGCCGGGGGTGTAAGGAAATGCACACGAACACATCAACACAAAATGCAATTTAGTCTTGCACAGCTTAGCTTTGCATCGCCTGCTGAACAGGTTATGTAAAGGCGAAGATGTAGCCCTGAAAAACGCTGGCTCACACCACTCTGCCAGGAGAATCTCCACTAGAGGGAGCTTTAGAGAGGCCCTCTAGAGGACATTCGGCCTACTTTTGCACGTTGTACTCTTTGTTTTTTTCGGTAAAGTCACGTAGGTGAAAACAAAATAAAATAAAACAACTAAATTAAATCACGACGTTTCGGAAGCAACACAAGCATCTTTACTGACGGATGCTTGTGTTGCTTCCGAAACGTCGTCATTTAATTGAGTTGTTTATTTTATTTTGTTTCACCTACGTGACTTTCATTTTGCAGGTGTGACAGCTCCAGCAAAATTGCTGTAGCGTGTAATTTTGCTGGAGCAGTCACACCTGATGACGGATGCTTGTGTTGCTTCCGAAACGTCGTGATTTAATTTAGTTGTTTTATTTTATTTTGTTTTCACCTACGTGACTTTACCGAAAAAACCAAAGAGTATGGATCCTTGCAGTCACGAAAATTTCAAATCTAGAATTTTCCACGCTGTTCAGTACGTTTTGTTGAGGTTGTACCCATCTATACTGCTGGGTGGACAGAGGTGGGAGGGATACAACAAGCATGCAACTCTTTTTCAACTGCCACGCTGGGAAATCGAACTTGCGACCTCGAGATTATAACCTCAGTAGTCTGCGCTTCTTCAAGTATTAAAATACAAACCATTTTTAGCCCGTTGGAAGATTGGTCATTCAGACTTATGTTATCAAGCAGGCATTTGTCAAGCAAGTAGACTGGGCCAGTTTTTACCTCTTTGTCTCATAAGCAGAGGGAGGCTTGAGACTGATTTAATGATGAGGTAAAAATTTTTTAGAGAAACCAATGCAGGCGCCTTTTATTTCATTACCTAAAACGGCACATGATACATTTTTTAGAACAATATCTCTTTGCCCTGAACAGAGCCCAATTTGTGAAGTGAAAGCGCTATTGCCAATAGCATATGGCAACCCAGCTTTAACGAATTCGAGTTGGACTATGTAAGTGAAAGTGCTGCCACGTCTGTAATATGTACCCTCTGGTTTTCATGGCCGTTTTTTTTAGCTCATTTAAAACGTCACAATTAGCGGGTGTCTACTCCACTGAACATATGAACCTTATCGCATAATGTTCGTGATGCAGTAATGTTTAGTCTGTTGATGGTCGGCGATGCGGCAATCGACTCGTCTCGACAAGCTGTGCACGATGCACTATTCAAAGTAAATTTTTCAATAATATATTTTTGTATGCTCATGTTTGGCGTTTCGACATCGTGGAGTGGCACTGATGTCGGAATGATTGGTACCCCAGTCGCGGAGTGAAGTACACTCCTGTAACAAAATAGTGTCCCAGAAATAAAATATTTAATTGCCTCGGCCATTTTGTGTTATTTGGTACCCCAGGGTACCGCCATAAGGTCATATGTACGCATGGAAATGTTTTCCACTTGTCAAGTAGATTCTCTTTGCATATCTTACTATGCCATTGTTTTACTCAAGTTTCCCCCACTAGTGTTGTTGTTTCGCCATTTCTTCTCCACAAAAGTTACAGGATTAACAATCCATGCCATCGTGTAGGGATTTTTCGAAGATGCCCGTGAATGGCAAATTTCGCGGCCTACGGATTTCGTACGTGCAACGTTTGCAGATGCTTTGAAGCTTCGAGACGTTCTCTGTCTCTCTCATCGCTTTATATCATCACGTTATCTCTCATCACTTTATCTCATCACTTTATATAATACATTTCTCTCTCACCACTTTATCTCATCGCTTTCTCTCTCTCTCTCTCTCGCGATGCAGTCGTGTAGAGTTCCAGATGCGATTCGCAGATGGCTAAAATCGCGGTTAGCAAGTTGGTGAATAACGAGGGAATACCGTGCATCTCTCCGATGTGTTTTCAGGTTAGTGCCGCGTATTGTTGGGCACGATGTCCGACGTTTCATCCTACGTGCTGGGAGCTTCTTAAAGAACTGAAATTTGTTCCGTAATGCCAACCAAAGCGTGGAACAACCCAAAAACACATGGGAGAACTTTGAAATCTCCGTGCGTGCATCTGGCTGCACCAAGCTTAGGTTTACTTCCGGTGTATTTTGGCACAGGTAACATCTTTGGGCGGTAAATGTTCATTTTCGATAGGAGCCTGGTGACAAAACAAAGCAAAAACCAACGAACAAACAATACCGACAACAACCGTACACGGCCAAGTACGGAATGGCAGAGCTGAGCATCAACATAGCACAGCGTCACAACAAATGGCAGTTAATAAGACGCGTCACAAGGTCAATGGTTACAGAAAATGTGTTTCAACGGACCTCTCCGATGAAAGGCTCCTTCAGATTGCGCGTAGTATCCCCCATACAGGAGTAGGGGCCGCACCTTCCCAATACCCACTGCTATGGAAGTGATGTTTGGCACATGGCAGTCAAATCGTTTTTTTATTTCACATTTTTTTTTAGCTAGAAATTAGCCAAACTAATTGCAAATACATAAGAGGATAATGTAAAAAGCTTAGAGTGATGGTTGTGGGGCAAATGAAAGTGTATTTGTCAAAACGTGACGTGACATGTCTGAGCACCACTTTTCTGTACCTGTGTAACGGCGTAAGTAGCACAGGAGACGTCGACAGAGGCAACACGTATTTATTGACAATTGCTACTATACAGCACGTAGCGCACCCTAACACTTGAAGGGTAACGGCCCCTTCACCCGGTTCTATCCGAGGCAGTGTCCCTCGGCTAACGTTTCCCCGCTAGCTCCTACACCCCTCTAACCCAGACCATCCTAGTGGAGGCTAACTCACCTGGCCCAGCTTCGGTCAGGTCCGACCCTCAGCCACACGAGCCTGGCCCTCACAAGGACACAGACCTCACTGCTCTGAGGTCGCCCTGGCTTGCCCTGCTCGGCTCTTACAAGAGCTGCGAGTCAGGGTAGTCCCAGGGCTAGCTAGCTGGTCTTCAGTCGTCACTGGTTCTTCTGCTCCAACGACTCCTCGAGCTCTCTCACGCACCGTCTTATATTCCCAACTGCCCCCCGAGGGGCGGGGCTGTATGCGGACGTTGATGTAGACACCCCACGTACGGACGTTGATGTAGACACCCCAACGTAATGGCTTGCTACACCCCGGTACGTAATACCTCTACACCTGTGTAGTGCCGTAGATGGGCCACGCTTACCGGCAGTGGTAGACGAGGTCCATCTGCAAGGGTACCCCGTACTGCCAGGGGGGGGGGGAGGGCTGCGGGGGATCTACGATCCCACACAACACCACCCCTCGATGGGGACCCCAGACAGCTAATCTCCTCGGCGCCATCAACGGAGGGAGCTGCGGGGGATCTACAATCCCACGCAACGCCACCCCTCGATGGGCAAAGGGGCATAAAAGGGGACCTCCCCAGCCGATCGGGACCAGTCGCAGCTCAAGACCCAAGACCAGCCAACTTAGGACCCTGGACCCCTCGTCCCGCTTGTCCTTGTAAGGGCCGGGACGCTGTGCGGGCCAGTGGTGGGACTCTGGGACTCCCGGCTCTACGCCCTTGTAAGGACGAGGTCAGAGGAAGCCAGAGTCTAGACCCGCATCTTGGCTGGGTCGGGTCAGGTAGCCGGAGGACCCAAGAACGTAGCCAGTGTCAGGCACGCTAGAAGTAGGCTGTGTCCCGAGGCTGTCACATTGTATCAGGACTGTTGGAGTGGTGTATTGTAATAAAGAAGTTGCATCTACAAAGTGTTTCCAGAACCCATTACACCTGCAAACCCCTAAAAATTGTAGGAGAAGCGGTGGCCTCCAAACGAATGACCTAAACGCACTGCTACCAGAATACTGTAAAGCGTGAAGCTTACGTCAAAGAGCATGCTCTGTGATGGCGCTCTGCCGGGACTGTGTCAGAAAGCAAAGACGCGCATCTTCGCATTGGAATTCTGATGCTTAATTGGCGGCTGCCACCGTTCGGCTTCAACAGCCGTCGACACCGAGGGCAGCTGTCAACGCTGTTGAGAACCTGAGCTCGTTTCATTTATTGATTGGAAAAGCTTCCTGCACTTGGGAGTGAAACGTCGGACGCGATGCCGACACGGCCTGCAAATACTTAAAGCATTGCTACTGTGCAGTAATGTAAACAAACGACTAAATACACGACATCAGATTGTTGTTGTTCGCTGCTGTTGCTGCATATTACCAACGAGGCTGACGTCTTCGACTGAAGCGTTCTGAAGGTGGAGCTTTTGTTGCGTTTGCACCGCAGAAGTTACTGTTTCCAAGCAGGGCTCGCGCGAGGCGCCGATCGCGCGTGTCTTCGCCACCCACCGCAGCTTGGATCGTTTCATCATTTCCTGTGACACGTAATGAGATGCAGTGGTCGCGGTCGATTTGCAATATTCAATGGGGGCCAAATTCCTGACACACCGCGGGAGCTGACTGCGCAGAGTTAGCCGCTGCGCCATGCGCTGCCCGCCGACACGAACCCACAGCGCATGCGACAATGAGATTAAAGAGAGCCACGTACATGATAATGGTTGTCTGCAACATGTATTTCGTTCGCATAACTGTTCATATTAGCTGCCGTGGGGGGTTTTAAAGGTAGCAACACTGAACGTGCACTCCAGAGGCTCCACTCGATCTCACAGCGGGACAATTGAAACAAAGTATACATTTTTCGATTTAAAGCTTTCGTGACTGCAGGGATTCATCTTCTTGGTTCTTTCGGTAAAGTCACGTAGAAGGGAAATAATAAAAATAAAACATAATAAAATAATTCTCACGACGTTTCATTCAGACGCTGTCTTTCCGACAGTCCTGTTCTTCACCTGAGGACGGCTGCTTGCGTTGTGGCCGAAACGTCGTGAGAATTATTTTATTATGTTGTATTTTTATTATTTTATTATTTCCCTTCTACGTGACTTTACCGAAAGAACCAAGAAGATGAAAGGATCAATTGTCTTAAATCTGCCCCCCACCCACCCCCGATCCCATCCTCTTCCTACCCAGGCAGTATGAATGTGGATCGGCAGGTCACGGGCAGTGAGGTAAAGTAACTCCCACCTGTTCTGAAAACAACTGGCCAGCATGGGAGAAGTAGGCCAACATACCCTTTGGAGGAGCTCACTAGAGGTGCCCTCTTATAGTGGAGGCCCTTCTGACAACAGTGGCGTGAAGCAAGATCTTGCAGAGCTGTACCGTTACTTTTACAGAACATTCAGCCTCAAAGAGGCCGTCCATAAATGACGTCATGGGGGGGAGGGGGGTCAGACATTTGTGACGATGTGTGACGAGGGATGAGCGGGGGTTGAGAAATGTGACGTCACGTCAAAATGCGCAACTTTAAATAAATATAAATGAATTGTTATGACAACACTAATTTTTTTATTTGCATTATTAACTATTTGATTATTTAAATTTACTAAGGTCGCCTTTTATTTATTCCATGAAGGAGCATTTTGCTTCTCCATGGGAGAATGGAGAAGCATACATTTTGAAAAAAAATTTAATGACTGTTATTAAACATTTTGATTCTAATGATTCTAACAGGGCTTTTCATTCTGTGAAATGAATATGTGATTGTTAAAATTGTACTCTCCATTTTGCTTCGTTCTACTACAAAGTTTCAAGTATTTTTTATCGTTAGAATTACTTTTAATATTTATAATTATAAGATAATTTCAATATAATATTCTGAACATCTGCAGTTTTAGTTAGACGTTAATATTTTCAAGTGAATGTTATGCTAAATTTTAGCTTTCCAACGCCTCCTTTTTAATACGTGTTTTCTCCTACAACATCAGAGTGCAGCGCCACATTAAATACGCACTACAATGACAATAGTTTAAAGCGATTTGAAGCATGTTTTAATTTCAAAATGGAAATATGGTTGGGGGGGGGGGCAGAGCTTTGTGACGTCATATTTGAGGGGGGTCTGACTTTTTGTGACGCCGTGTGACGAGGGGGGGGGAGGTCAAAAATCGGCCAAAATCGCGTTACGTAATTTATGGACGGATCCAAATGTCTTCTGTTACTGTTTTTTTATATATTAAATAATCCCTTTAGCCATGCAAGCATCACTGACTGTTTCAGGAGGGCCTGCTATGGAATGTTTTGGTCAATACTATAAGGAGGAAACTGTACCTCCCGGAGAAAACCCATTCATACGAGGGGTAACACTCCAAATGGTGAGTGGTTTATGTTTCTACATCTGTGTTTTAATATAATTCTCGTTATGTTAAATGTGCTTCTTATCAGCTTCACTATGACACTATCATTTTTAATCCACGTTGTACGAGGCTCAGCCCATAACCAGTTCTAAAGTTGTATTTCACTGCCATCATTATCAGCCATGCTGGACGCGTGGTTCCACAGGCCCTCGCCATCTCTCGTGTTTTCTGCGATTTAACAATTCGCTTAGCACCTGCAAACGGGCTGAATCAATCGCTCCATCTCCCTCCAATCGACGTGAACTTGATGCTTCCATTCTTTGGCAATAGCACCATCGTCCCTTCCCGTGTCCTGCCCAAGTCCCGCTTGCTTCTCTCAGCAGTTTGAATTCAGTATTTTTTCCTGCACATGCTCTGTAACCCATGTGCGCTCTTTCTCAATGTTACTCCAAGCGTGAATTTCTACGCGGTTGTTTTGACCTTTTTTTCCCTAGTTTAAATTTTTTTTGAATGACAGTGTTCTGAACCATATGTCAGCGGGCAGTAGGCACTGCTACTTTGAGTTGCAAGCTTTTTGAAATTCCCAGCCAGTGGTGCAGATGCCTATAATTGCATAGTGCCCTGTAAGAGCAGAAGCCTATTTCAAAGATTGATCCATGCAGACGTAATGTATGAGATGCTTTTACTTTGGGGGCATTAGCTCACAATTTCAAGGTGACTATGACTGCATGTTAAACAAGTCAAATAACCTCATTAGCAGATGGCCAAAACCTCAGAAAAGTAACAGCCATACAAAATGAAATATGGATTGCATAAGACATAGAACATCTAATTCCTCCTGACAACGTAAACTGCAAGGTCTGGCTGGTATCGTAAGTCGATCAGCATTGGCGCCTGAATAGGTGCTCACGTGAATACGTGTGAGTGGTATGTGTGTTTTCTTTCTAATGCATGTACAATCAATCATTTCCAATGGAAAACATTTCTCCAAAAGTCATTCTGACAAACTATTGTACGTTTAAGAAGTTAAACGCACAATAGTTACCAAGCTTAAATGAGCACATGTGTGTACATTTACGTTTATTGGTGTATAATATGAGAGATCATAGGCAAAATTAACCGCAGTGTGAATGCTAAGAGAGGGGAAATAGGCAGAGGAAGACCGCTGAAGAGATGGAGAGATGAAACCACGGAGGTCAGTGCTGCTCATGGGCAAGTCAGCAAAATGAAGGGTGGAAACAAAGTAGGGAGAGGCCTTTTTCCCAGCAGTAGGAACTTACAGGCTGACAACAACAAAAACATTTATTATCGAGGAAGTTTAACTGAAGCACGTTGTCAGAAGGTTCCAGGAACTGGATATTTAAGGTGGAACAACCACAGCAATAAACCATTGCTTCAAATCTAGATTGATATTTTCACATTTCCGTTTGGTTGTTATGCCATATTCTTTTTGCAAGTGGGAGGAAGCCAGACTCGAGAGAGAAATCCACAGCATGGGAAAAGAACACTGCTACCACCGTGTAACTTTCGTTTTTTACTGCATTGTTTAAATAGTGCACTCTGTGACGCGAATTGAAAATGTATGCATCGAAACAAAAGGAGCTGCGTTATGCATGGCTTTGTTAAAAATTAAAATGGGTATGCGGCGAGGGACCTTGATATGTTCAATATTCACGCGCACATGTGTTGACTATGTCGATTCTGTGGACGTTTTCATCTGTCGCACTTGATTTATGTTTCCTTTGCAATGCTTAGCATATGGCTTTGTTGACATTCAGTAAAATACAAAAGATTACTGAAAGTGTAATGAGACATTGCAAGAATGTCATTATGATGCTTTGTTACCGCAATTAGGCTTCGTGCATGGTGCTATGCTTATTTAAAACACAAGAACTCGATTTCCAAGCATTTTAGATGCGATCAGACCAACTGCAATATTCTGCAGAATCAATGCTAAAATCTACATTTTGTTGCCGTTGTTCTGTGGAGATAAGTAAGTATCTGCTGTTGAATTTAAGCGTTTTAACTGTATTTAGTATGACTTGTTCACTCATTACAAGAAAACGATTACTATTATTGTAACTACAGTGCCAAGAAGCATTATTCGTGCTGGCGTTAATTTTGAAACTCCTTAAAAAATAACCTCCTCCAATCGAACCAAACTCGCATATTATTTCAACCATTACAACATTCTGTCACTTAAACTCCATGGATTATATTATAACCAGGACAGAGCAACTGATGTATAGGCGGCACAAACACATGTGCAGTGACATTGTGGAAGTCACTGTGCAATGCCGGCTCGAGAGAGGCACGGCATGCGAGGTGTTGGCATCGCGGGCACCACGTGGGTGTGGGTGCAGCCCTAGAGGGCTCGGTGAGCGCTGACTGACAGTGCTGAGTGGCACCACGATCTGCATGCAGTGCCGACCCTACAGGATGGGGTGTCAGAGTGCCGGCCAAGGGAATTAAGTTACTATAGGCCATGGCACTCTGGTTGACCCTAGAGGACACGTGACCGGTAAAGTCTACACAGAGCCCCCAGGTGGGGGCTAGGGGTGGTCACGTGTCAGGGTCGAGATCCTGCTCGAGGGTTCGAGAAGGTGGTCGTGGCTAAGGGCGGAGCCAGCTACGCCACAGAGGATAGAAGCCGGGTCCCTGAGAGGGACCGGCTGCTGTTCTTCATCCTGAATAATCTACGTTCTACATCCTACAAGAATCACCAACACGTGGACCAGGACCCAGGCCAGGGTCCGGTCCATCGTAGCTAGTTCCAGTGTAATAAGTGTAGTTAGCCTGGTAGTCACCACCATAGGTTGTTATCTTGTTAAGGGGTAGTACCCGTGTGTTGGTTTTAATAAATGTGTTGCCTCCAAGAAGTTAGTCTGCTACTCAGTTGATCTCACTACACGTGTACCAAGTGTTTGTTTCGTTCTTGTTTTAACTTTGAATTTTGATTTGAAGCTTTCATGACTGCAGTAATCCATACTCTTTGGTCACGTAGATAGAAAATTAATATATCACGACGTTTCGATTGCAACACAAGCAACCGTCATCAGGTGAAACAAACACAGCAGGAGAACTGCTGACGTAGGAGAAAGAGGAGCTGCAACAAGAGGTTATAGAGGCTTTTGGTAGGCCCAACCCAAGGGTAAGTGGGCGGAGCTAAAGAAGGAATTTGTACGTCAATGTAAATGTAAGAGATTAGCATGTCAATGTGAGACGGCTCCAGCAACCGGGGGTTGTCCCAATGAGAAGATTAGCATGTCAATGTCAGACAGCCGGGCAACAGGAACAAAACCCGCAAGAACAAGAGATACACATAGAGAGAGAGACACACAGAGAGAGAGACACACACAGAGACACACACAGACAATGGCGGAGCCAGGATTTTCAGGTAGTGGGGGCAACCCCTCCAGCAATGAAAAAGGATAGGAGTTGTTAGTAAGTAAGGACTTGTCCCTTGCTTTTATTCGACGCGTGTGCGGTGATGGCGCAGCCATCGATCGAGGGTCGAATTTTAACCGTGTGTGATCGGCATCGCGCTCGCTGAAGGTGTTTGCCTTCAGGGAAGTCATGTACTGTATACGCAACTGAGCAAAATTATGTGAGTCACTTATAACTGCTTCGTCGTTACTTATTGCCAATTATGGACTCAGACTATTGTCCTATCATCTCATAGAGTCCCTGGGACATAATATGCTACACAGTGGCAGTGCAGGTCACAAAATGCCGATTTATTACTAATAAACCCCAATGATCCCCACTGGCTCCGCCAGTGCACCCAGAAAGACAGATGTCTCTGACATTGACATGCTAATATTCTCATTGGCACAACCACCGGTTGCTGGAGCCGTCTCAATTGACATGCTAATCTCTTACATTTACATTGACGTACAAATTCCTTCTCTAGCTCCGCCCACTTACCCTTGGGTTGGGCCCACCAAAAGCCTCTATAACCTCTTGTTGCAGCAGCTCTTTCTCCTACGTCAGCAGTTCTCCTGCTGTGTTTCTTTCACCTGATTGACGGTTGCTTGTGTTGCAATCGAAACATCGTGATATATTAATTTTCTATCCACGTGACTTTACCGAAAGAACCAAAGAGTATTAACTTGAAATGTTTTATAGAAGTCTCAACCTTGCAATAACTCACGACTCGAGGGAGGTCTGGTGGCTACTCTTCTGCATTGGCCAGCCATATTAAAAGAAGTGGGAATATCCAAATTACATGAGCACTTGTTCTCAGGATGAGAACAAATGATAATGTCATTGATTACTATCAATACATTAACACCCACTGTGCTAACAATACAATAGCATCTAAAGCTAATATACTGTTGTAGAAGGTAAAGGTGCTGCTCTGTAATTGCATGCTCACACTACTTCATTATAGAGTGCTCTTGAGATCCCTCTCTAACCACAAGTCACCAATAAGTGTCTGGCTGTATGTGATAGCAGACCAGATAATCTAGAGGAAACCCATGCGTATGAGTGGGTGACACTCAGCACTGCCATCTCCCGTCCACCTGACGGCCATGCTACCCCTGGCAAGCCCTAATTGTGATCCGTCCAATAACTCAGCATGCTCCACTCTGCTTTTCTTCCAAAATCCGAGAAAATTGCGTACTGTCAGGGTGATTTAGCCAGGGGAAAATAAAACAAACATGGTTTTTCGATTTAAAGCTTTCGTGACTGCAGGAATTCATCTTCTTGGTTCTTTCGGTAAAGTCACGTAAAAGGGAAGTAATAAAATAATAAAAATAAAACATAATAAAACAATTCTCACGACGTTTCGGCCACAACGCAAGCAGCCGTTGCTCCAAGCTCGTGTGCTGTTTCATTCAGACTCTGTCGCCTCGACGGACCTGGTTTTCACCTGAGGACGGCTGCTTGCGTTGTGGCCGAAACGTCGTGAGAATTGTTTTATTATGTTTTATTTTTTATTATTTTATTACTTCCCTTTTACGTGACTTTACCGAAAGAACCAAGAAGAAAAAAAACATGGTTTTCTTTCGTTTTTACATGCTTAAAGAAACCCCTGTATAATTTAATGGTATATTTTAAAGGAATGCTACGTTTGAAAAATATGTCGATTGGCTCTGCATGCTGCTTTAACTTGGCCACTTTGTGGAGCGTTTCTATGCAATTGGGATCGTGCGCAGGCTGCTCTGTTGACGCATCGCAAGAGAGGCGAAGGTGTGGAGCAAAGATGAAACATCAAGCCGGCGGAGTTCACAGAAATTCCACGCGATGCCCATGTAATGTATAATTCACGATCTTTTTTTTTAAGTTTGTTGTCTGCTCGAAAGCAATTTTCACTCACTTGGAGGCCCCAATCTGCAGGTATGCCTACTGGCTTAGCTAATTTGCTCATTTAAATGCAATTTGATTTTTCACATATACTTTTACTTGATAATGAATTGCAGAACTTTTCACAGCGTGATGCTGCCGACTGTCTCTATGAAAATTGCAACGGTTGCATTTGATTTCAAATCTACAAATATTTGAATGTAAAAAAAATTGAATGTTTTTATCTAACTGTTCCTCTGATAATGGAAGCCCCTGCTGCTAATTTGTTGACTATTGGCCTACCAGTCACATAAGGGAGTGGGTCACATAATCTGCCCTACAGATAGCAGTTATAGAATACATAGTCGTAGAAAAGAGGAAATGCCGAATATATATGCATTTCGAAATAATTCTTAAGTTAGACTTAATAATTTCCAGCAATAGATTGCCAAAGGGCTGTACATCATTATTTTAATGGTTTCAAGTTTGTTTTGTTTAACCAGGAGAGCTCAAGAGACCAGGATAGTATAATTTTCAAGAGTAACCTGGCACATTAGTCTTCCTTTCGGGGGTAATGATTGCCGTGTGTAATCCTAATAAATAATTTCGTGGGTAATTTTTGAATAAAAAAATTTGGACTTTGACGCCGGCACACAATGGCATACTCTCGGAAATTAATTCGTGGGGGATCTTTACCTCCACTGTGAAGCGGACAGAGCGGAGCATTAATATTTAGTTATTACACAGCACAGTGATAACCAGGGCGGCCACTGGATTCGGACCGTGAATCTCTGCAACAAACAACGATTACTCTACCGCTGGACTACATCGATGAATGCCTTTTAGTGGCTCAAGTGGACAGTTAAATTCGTGGGATTTCAAAGTTACAGTTTTCCACGGACGAATCACAAAATGTATCCAAATTTAGCACAGGTGGAATCGGTGGTGGGATTTCTATTCTCTCGGATGCGTCGCAGCTAATGCAACTTCGTAGCTGTTCATTTCTGAGACATCTATAGAACAAGTGTTTAAAATGCACGGCAGGTGTCATGTTCATGCACAGCATAAGCCTACAAGCTGCAGTTTAAGCTAGGAGTCCTATGAAATAGCAGTGACCACTGCATACAAATTGACATTTTATAATTGCCTGTGGTATATCACAGAGAGCCTTAAGGGAATATTGCAATGACATTTCAAGTGATGTGTTTTATATGCTAAGCCACTGATTCTTCTGAATTGAATGAATGGCATCGTAAGTATTTTTCTTGAAAATGGTGAAAAGCTGTACGTTTCTTGTAGAAATGAGACCTATTACAATAGTCTCTTTTGCCGACTTTGTTCTTGCTGATGTATTGTAAATTAGCTGCCAGACGTATCACAGCTCTTAAGAAATAACATTCAATCACAAAATTACCAGTGGATTGACACAATCATGCTCATAATTGCATCACGTTTTCACTTGCGAAATGTCAGCAATAACGATGTGTTGTACGGAAGCAATGTCTCACTGTTTATTATTTTTATATTTTTAAAGACGATTGGTCATTACACTTTTAATTAGTGCAGACATTCATTAAAATCATTCTAACTTTTGTTTTCACGCCCACAACTAATGCATAATCTCATTTGTAGTGCGGCTCTGATAATTGCATGAAACATTCATGGTGTGTTCCTGTGACATCGTATTAATTTTTTCAGACATCTTCATCACGTCTTCATGTAAGTATATTCCTGCCTTGATGTGCAAATACTTTTTTTGTGAGAGTATTAATTTCGAGTGCACTTCCATGAATAAATATTCATTATGGGCAAGTGCCTTAATCCACCCTAGTTTAAATGTCCACCCAGTATAAATGGGTTCGCAACAGCCAGTCTATCGGCAGGTCACGCGTGGTAGCGTCCAGTGTAGGGTACTGCAACCTCTTCCAAGGCATCTGGCCATCGTGGAAGAGACCCTCTAAAATTTACCCGTAAAAACAAAGTTTTTCACTATAAATCCTTTATATGCGTGGCATCGGTTTTATTTTATTATTCATTTCTGTTTTTCTTGAGTGAGAGTTTCATTTTTATCACATTGGTGTTTTAAATTAAATATGAATTTTTGCGCGTGGCATTGTGCTGCCGACAATAAGATGACGAAGATTCAGTATTCCACTGCGCACATTTATCTTCTAATGCATATGCACACAAGGATCACCTCCAAGATCGCCCCTTCCACCGTCTTCAATATCCGCCATGGGCTTGCTCCCGCTGACCTCTTCCCTCTCATCTTACTCTACAACTATTCCTGTGTTCTCTGCACGAGCAACCACTGTCTTCCGTGTCAAAGACGCGAATCAACCATCACGAACACCGAGAGGTCGTTTGGTTGGCTACGCATGGTGAAAAATAATTTCTCCATACATACATTACCTAGAACTCCCTTGCGATAACCAATTGAAACTTGATAGAATCATATTCTTTGGGTCTTTCGGTAAAGTCACGTAGATATAAATACAAAAATCACGACGTTTCGATCGCAACGCAAGCAATTGTCATCAGGCATGATTACGTCATCAGGGCCTGTGATCAGCAACTGTGCAAATAATAACAATTACGACGATAATGAGCCAACAATGTCTGTTTGTGTGTAACGCGCGTGACGTCACTCCACCCCCCCCCCCCCCGTTATTAATATTTCTCGGTGATTTTCCCGAAATTGTATCGAATTCCAATTTATTTCAACCCCAGCGACCGAAAGCAGAAAGAATACAGTATCAGAGCAGTGATTTGAACAAATTGAAGGTCAGTTATATACATGGCTACAGTGAAGAGTGAGGTGTTTATGATATGGTTCTGTGCCAGATTCACTGCCATTAATACAGTGCTACAGTGAACTGCAGTGAAGTGTTTTATGACTTTGTTTTGTGCAGATTCACTGCCATTAATACAGTGCTACAGTGAAATGCAGTGAAGTGTTTGTTGACGTACTTTTGTGAAAGATTCACCGACATTTAATTGACACAAGATACAATTATATCTGCTCATTTTTTTCGTAAATATCACGCTTCCGTCCTAGGATGGGCAAACAAGCTAGTATGAATAACAATTGTGTTGTTAGATCCCTGCTCGTGTCCAAATCCTTGCACAATGGCTTAATCTTCTCCCCTGCCTATGGCCGACTGTCTTTTCTCTAAAAATAAACCGTGCATATTCCTTGATTCCCCGAAGATTCACGTCCCACTATTTTGTAGGGCATCCTGTGAAGTGGTTGCATTCGTGTGCTCTGTAAATCCGAATGTTATTGCATACAGACAGAATGTTCATGTCAGCCATGATCATTGCACTGCTGGATGAAGGCTTCCCCCAAGCTGTTTTCATCTCTCGTGATCCTGAAATATAATCAGCCACCTTACCACCTGCATACGAGCCAATTTCAAACCTCCATCTCTTCAGTGGACGGGCCTCACGGACAAGTTCTATTATTTAGCTGCAACTCCACCTCAAACTAAATTTTTTTTATTCTTATCAGAAGGCTCACTGAGTTTTTAGTAATTTTTCAGAAGTGACCTGGCCAAAAATGATAGCTCAAGGAAGTGGTTTATCACGTGGAAATGTACTCCAGCCAAACACTCTGAATGCGTGTTTCTCAATGTGGAGGGAAAACATGGAGGACCTGAGAAAATTCAACATGGCCACGGGGAGGACATGCAAACACCAAATATACAGCAGGCGTCAGGTTTGGGATCGAACTGACGACCTCCTGCATACCAGGCGAGGGAGATAACATCTCGCCACCTTCGTTCTTAACCATCGGCAATCATCTCTTCTGACGGCGTGCTCTACACGATTTGAAGTTTTCGTGACTGCAGGAATCCATACTCTTTGGTTCTTTCGGTAAAGTCACGTAGGTATAAAATAACATAAATCACGACGTTTCGGGCGCAACACATTGAGCAATCATTGGAAGGTATGTTTTAACCAGGTTAAACCTTAACTGCTTTATAGTTTGCCTTCTATCCGCATCTCCAGTTTATTCAGCCTCCTACCTCTAGCCCGCCCACTTCCAGCCCGCCCACTTCCCAGCCCCGCCCACTTCCCAGCCCGCCACTTCCCAGCCCCGCCCACTTCCCAGCCCCGCCCACTTTCCAGCCCGCCCACTTCCCAGCCCCGCCCACTTCCCAGCCCGCCCACTTCTAGCCCCGCCCACTTCCCAGCCCGCCCACTTCCAGCCCCGCCCACTTCCAGCCCCGCCCACTTCCCAGCCCCGGCATTGTGTTGTACTGGGCTCGGGTTGGAGCTTGCACTTCGCCACTTCCCCTACCCACACCACCACCCTCTCCCCTCTCCTCCCTGGCTCCTCCCCCCCCCCCCTCTGACGTTATATAGCCTCGTGTCACAAGCAGCCTCCTTTTGCCCACTTCAGCAATTGTTCATGGCTGTGGTTGTTTCCACCTGATGACGGGCATTTGTGTTGCGCCCGAAACGTCGTGATTTAATTTATTTTATACCTACGTGACTTTACCGAAAGAACAAAAGAGTATGTGCTCTACACGAGCCCACTTTTCTTGCACATACAGACGGAATGCATCAATTATGTTGCCCTTCTTTTGGTCGAACACTTTGTGTGAATCACAATAACGCTAATGACGACACATTTCTCGAGTGCCGTCACGTGGCAAGAAATCGCGAGGCTCCGAGTCAAGCGGCAGGCGCTTGCTGCTACTTAAAGTCAACCTATTGACGCCTTATCTAATCCTTCTGCCTGCAATTTAACACATCGGCATTGTGGGGATGAGGCATACTTGTTGCATTTGAGGCACGTGAATTCCCACGTACACTCTAATGCCCAGCATTCATGTGCGAAAGAATTGCATTTTTTTAAAATCTTCACCAATTTGCTCTGCACATCAAAAGGGGGAGAGCGAAAGTTGTTTGAGGGTGTACAATATTGAAGCAGACGTAAACACCAGAGGGACAGCGATTTACCACCCCCACTACCCGAGTGATTCAATTAATTGTCTCGGTTGGATGCTGTGTTTAGATTCTGCCGCCGATATTTTTAAATCCTTTATATTAAGTTCACTTGCTTGCTTGCTTGAGTGCTTGCGTGCTTGCTTACGACCGTGCAAATCTTTCCGGTCGTTTTTTAGCCCACTTCCCGTGATCCAATCGAGCTGACATTTTGCACACAAACTCGTTGTGCGTGACAATTTCTTTTCGTGAAATATTTTTTTTCAAAATTTTACACTTTTTAGGTATTTTTTTAAATATTTAATTACCAATTGCTTAATGGTGGCAGGCAATCATCTGACCCATATGTGGCAGCCATCTCAAGCCAGAGGACGAGAGGACTCTAGCCGCCGTTTCAAAGACCAATGTGGGCTGGGTTGTGGCCCATTGAACACGCATATAAAGGATTTATAGTGAAAAACTTTATTTTTACGGGTAATTTTTTTGTTTTTATCATTGCGGTAAATGTAGTGGATGCATGGATCACGCGTGATTCACGACAGACAAGGCATTGCAATCGAAAACATTGATTCTGACACAAAATATGATTTGTTGCATGTATCACGAGCTTAAGAATTTATATTAATTGATAAATCGATACACCTCGAATAATTGCACAATACATGATTTTGTGGATTTTTACTGTTGTATATGTCATAATTCGTTCCTTAAATGGGCAAATTTGTAAAATCTCCCCCCCCCGGCCTCTGTCCACGCAGCAGTATACATGGGGCATCACAGTCTGATGAGCATGGTTGGATACGTACGGTGCAAAAGAAATGCAAGTTCAAAGGTCAATCGGCAGGTCACGTGTGGCGTGGTAACGTGTGACTGCTCCACCTCAGGCAAGGCATCTGACCGTCGTGGAAGAGAAAGCCAAGAACACTCTCCAGCGCTCCCTCTAGTGGAGGCCCTTTCGCAAGCAGTGGCATGACCAATACATTGCAGGGTCTGCACCTTTGCTTCTTACAGCCTTCAACTTGGTGACATGGATGCAATTATCTCACGCGTAAAGTTATGGTTTAAAAATAATTACCTCTCGCGGTCGTCATAACTCTATTTCGCATCCAGACGTAGGAGTTATTCGACAGGCACCTCATACTTGCACAACAATATACAGCGTGTGTGTGTGTGGTTCAGCTGTGAAATGAGTTCCAGTTTTTTCTTCTATCTGAATTGTCGATTACATTTTCGCACAGTGCTGCCACACGTTGTTTTTTGGCGAACTGTAAAGCCCCGTTGTGTCAATAGGCTTGGCAACACCTCGCGGCGATGTCTTGCAGCATCACATAACGCACCACGAAATAGCTACCGGATCACGATTATTTATTTTCTCCTGCTGCGCTTCTAAGTTTCTTTTAATTAGACTTATTTCCAGTTTAGAAGGCTGTGTAGATGTAAAAAAAAAATCAACAATGCAACCAAAAGTGAGCAGTAGATTTTACATACAAACAAGCGGATAGTTTTAATATATATTCAGCTTCCTAAACGAAATAAACAAAAAAAGTCCTCTGACATAACGCGCGCCATAACTATTCCATCTTCATTACTTATGCCCTGTGTTCACGACCACTTAACAGTAGGCTGACATCGTTCACGATTTGCCCTAATAGGCCGATCCTGGATTCCCACATCAAGTGATGTGTAGTGACATAGAAAGGTCACTACTGTGTCGGCCCGTACGAGGGCTGGGGGCCCAAGGGGGTGCCTGGGGGTCACGTGGTGGAGGACCCGGACCTTCCCAGAGGTGGGGGAAGGGAGGCGTGGCCTGGGAAGGGAGGCGTGGCCTGGACAGAGCCAGCCACGCCTGGGCAGAGCCGGCCACGCCAGAGAGCGGATATAAGCGTGGTGTGAACGCAGAGCGAGGTGGTTGTACTCCGGAGTGAAGACGACATCATCGGTCCTCAAGTCCGGTCGTCGTCCTGGGCCAGGCAGGCCGTTGCCTGCCTGGTCCAGTCTGTGTCGTGTTCCAGAGTGTTAGTGAGTTGAGGAAGGTGGTCACCACCTCATGTACAGTGTTATATTACTTACCGTTTAATAAATAGTGTTGCCTCCAAGCTGCGTGTGTGTGCACCTGATTCGAACCCACTACAGATGTGTAACTGGACTACGTGGGCCCATTATGGATGTTGAACTTATTTTGCACCGCACGAAGTCCAACCGTGCTAATCGGAGGTCGGGGAAGGACAGCAAACTAAACACACAAAACAATCAACTCTAAAGAAACGCGTTATATTGGTCGTGAACACGCGGCATGTTGAGCCGAGTGGCTAGAGGCGATTCTCGGAAATGTCCCGAGGTCAATGCAGAAGAGATGTCTGTCTCTTAAGTAGGCTGGCTCCAGGACGGTGTCTTTTTGTATACATGTGTAATATGAGGCTATATCCGGCTCACTGACGTATCACAACTCGTCATGGTGATTGGCTCTGCTGGTCCTGGTTTACAGCCAATGGGGCGGAAGCCTGGGGGCATGGCCCTGACGTGATGGAGAGGTGACAGCTATGGGGATTGGTTCTGCTGGCTTTGGCCTCAGCCAATGGGGAGATGAGTCAGGGGCGTGGTCCGGGAGCTGACGAGGGAGCCTGGAAGATTCGATGCAGGCTAACGAGGATTGGCGGAAGCGTACCACATGACCCGGGTATTAAATAGGGGTAGAGAGGAACGACAGGTGGTCAGAACGGGAATGAATGGAGGAAGGGCACGCGGGAGCGGGGCTCCGAGTTGCCACGTGGCAGTGCGTCTCTCTCGGTCTATCTGTCCCCTTCACGTCGTCTGTCAGCAGCGTGAAGTAACTGTAACCTAAAGTGAATAAAAGACGGATTCCACAAGTCGTCTCAAAGAGCTTCATTACACATGTAATTAAAAGAAGCCCGAATATTGAAAATAATAATTAAATAGCATAGACGATGCAGAAAAAAACAACAGTCTCCTCTTGTGGATAGTCTGACCGTATGCACATGGAGAGGGGGTGCAGGGCCTTTGCGATCTGTGGGTGTTCATCTCTGCAATAACGAAGGAAATGATAGAGGTTGCATGTTTCACGATATTGTCACTACATATGGTAACTAGATATGCATTGTGAGTTGGGACTTGGTGTTGTGTGATGTGTTAAGTGAGGCATGGGGAGTTACAACCCAGGGGACGCTGCTGTGTGCCAACTTGCCGGTCCAGTAGTGCGGCGTATGACTGCATGGAGAATGAGCCTCTTAATTGTGATCCTGGGACTCCTGTTTCGGTAAAGCGCCCGCTTCCTTTGGAATGCAGAGCCGACAATTAACCTCCATCACGACCGTCAAATGGAACTCGTTCAAAGTGCACCAATAAACTACACAAAATCTTCTTGGTTCTTTCGGTAAAGTCACGTAGACGGGACCTGTTCTTCACCTGAGGACGGCTGCTTGCGTTGTGGCCGAAACGTCGTGAGAATTATGTTATTATGTTTTATTTTTATTATTTTATTATTTTCCTTCTACGTGACTTTACCGAAAGAACCAAGAAGATGAATCCCTGCAGCCACGAAATCTTTAAATCGAAATTTAAAATACACAAAACTTAAGCGAACCGAGTGAGCACATGGACGCATTCGACGTCATCTGGCGAAGGATGGGGCGGAGGCGAGATGGACTGAAGGGGGTTGAGACTCAGAGACCGCCCCCCCCCGAGCCTTGCAGGAACAGCTCAAGCATAGCCCGGTGTAACATGCCGTAGTATACCCCCAGGCCGTAGTATACCTGGGGTTCAAACGGCCGAGGCTAGATTATACCCGGGTATATTATGGCCTCGGCCAAATTATGCCCCTCTAGACCAAATCATACCCCCATGATAGTAATAGTGTGGAGCGATATACACATGAATTACTAAATTTTTCCAACATTTTATTTAAAACTGTAAACAATAGACTTTGATTGCTTCAACCAGAAAACTTTATTAATAATAACGAACCAATCCCTATCCCTAACCCTAATAATGCTTCAATTGATCAAATTGAGATTCTTACTTCCATGTACACGCCTTTTAGATATCGATTGAAGTTCGTTTGAACTTTCACATGGGGCATATTCTGTCCCAGAGGGGTATGGTCTCGCCCAGTCGAGTTTAAACCCCGGGGGGTATAGTTTAGCCAAGGACACTTTATCCCCCCGGGTATACTCTGACCTGGGCCAAACTATACCCGGGTTTAATCGGGCAGGTGTTATTTCAGCCTGTTACACCGGGACGAGCTTTTCATCGTCGTGGACACGCAGCAGTAGCAGCAGTTGTTGTTGTTTTGAGGGGGTTTGTTTTCTCCCCCGTGCTGCCTGTTTTAGTGATGTGAGAGGTAACGGTTTGATCATTCCGTGACCGGTGGCAGCAGGCCATTCTCTGAAGGACTCTTTCTCTCGCCATCAACCCATCCTCTCTGCCTCCAAAGCCTCCTTTTGGCTGGCCCCAAGGGACGTTCAAGGACAGCGTCTCCATCACCCCCCCGCCCCACTCTGACCCTACATTTGAACTCTCCACACCAAGTTGAATTTGCTCATTTCACCCGATAGTGCGCAACACTGCTAAAATGCTACCACTGATTTCTACCACGTGTGCTATCAATCTGCTATATTTGCTCTGATACAAATGCTTGTGATACGACGTGACGCAGTGTTACTGTTCGTGATGTAAAGAATATTGAGATATTAGTTCCTCACTACTTTGCTATTTGCCTTTTGCATTTTTTGTTGTTCTTTTTGTGTTCATCAGCTGCACTTCTAGTACAATCGAACTGACGACCTCCTGCATACCAGGCTAGGGAAATAACATCTCGTCACCTTCGTTCTTATCCATCGGCAATCACTCTTCTGACGGCGTGCTCT